>NW_025225574.1:107684-118525 GCF_018294505.1 Triticum aestivum
GGGGGGGGAACGGGGGGAGCAAAGCAACCGTGAGTACTCATCCAAATTATTCACAAGCATCAGATCTATACTAAGTATGCATTGGTATCAAATGAAAGGGTTGTATTTGTGGACTGAACTGCAGAATGCTAGAATAGAGGGGAAGGCCTAGCCTATCGAAGATTGGCATCTTCAAGCAGCTCCAATTGTCTTGCAGCATTCAGAAGAGTACAAAATAGCATTTTAATTAACAAACATGTTGTAGTACTAATGCCCTGAGATCCTTCCTCGACTCCCTGCGAGAAAGCAATCCCGGAGCCACATATCCATCACATATATCAAGTATCCATTTCTAGTTGTAACAGATCAGGATACAAGTCTGAATGTTCGTTACCGTGGACACGGTATTCGAATAGATAACTTCCCTGTAGGGGTGCACCACATTACCCAACACACTTGATTACTCTGGCCAGACACACTTTTCTGAGTCAATGCCTGGCCTCAGAAGATCAACACGTCGCATCCCTACCTAGGCTCAGTAGAGAGGTCCCCATCGGTCTACATCCTAAGCACTCCACGGTCCTGGGCCCATCGGTCGTTGCACTCCGGGTCGTTGTGTGCAGGGTGGATACCAGCGCCACCTCGGACGGTCAGCACGATCCGACCGAGCCACAATGTTGAACTGGACGTCTGACAAAGCTTCGGCTGATACTGCAACGTCGAGGCCCATATCTATTCTCGCATGGTGGTTAGTGCGTAAAGGCCAAAGGCCAACTCAGAACAAATACCCAAACCTATTCGTGCATTATTAAAAGAAGTGACGGCTCTCGGGACAAGTCTAGAGCTATCACCCCTCCTGGGTGATAACGCTAAACTGCCAGCCGCCACCGTAACATCTTGTGGGTGCTCTTCGGGCCAGCCCGACTTTCACAAAGGTCTCAAGTAAAGTCAAGGTAACCGTGTGTCCAAACATCAAGGGGGAAACCCGAGGAATCACCCTCAACGGATTCCACTCGATGTAATCATCAAGGTGAACTTAGAGGAATCACCCTCGATAGGTTCACACCTGAAGTGTTGCACGATAGAGTTGTATCAGGAGTGGTGAAGGAGGAATCACCCTCAATGACCACGACCGAATAGCTACCCTATAGAGTTATCATCAGGAGTGCGTTACGAGGTATCACCCTCGGCACTCGATATATAGTAGCTCTGCGGAGTCATACAACTAAAGGGGGGTGAGGTGTTGTGTAGGTCTCTGGTCGTCGATCATGTTGATCGAGTCGTCGGTTAGCAAGCTCTAGGAAGCTCATGAGAAGATAAGAAGTATGACTAATAAGCTCCACCCATGCGGTTTAGCCTTCGGCAACCACGTATCAGCTAACAATAGGTGAAACTTCTACACGCCAAACTGACAACTCAAGGCATAGTCCATTGTTCATTTGTGAAGAAGTCTAATCCTTTTGCTCTAGGTGGAAGTTCAACTTAACAGTCTCCACTGGAAATTCTGGTATATCAAACATTGTTTGGAACAATTGAAAAACTTATGTGCCTCGAGACCTTGTGGGGGATTGTTGGAATATAGATGGGCTTAGGCCCATATAAGACAATAATCCCTGGTTAATTTCTAAGGCCCATTTAGGTGCATGGCAAGTGGTGGGAAGTTTAGTACCATACTGCTAGTGGAGAGAGACCCCTTTATAAGGGCTGCTCTACTACATGCCATTGGGAGCGTGGGAAGAGGAGCTATTGAAAGGATCGAGAAGAGGTGTCTAGAGGGGGTGATTATACCCTCAACAAAGAAAAGTAGCAGTTTTTAATTTCTTCATGTTAAGGTGGAGTTTTAGCACAAGTTTAAACATTCACAATACATTTCAAGCAAGCATGGCAAGAGTATATGTGCAGTGGAAAGTAAAGCATGCAAGTTGCAAGAATGTAAAGGGATGGCATTGGAGTATGCAAACGCAATTGGAGACACGAAGATTTTTTTCGTGGTTCCGATAGGTGGTGCTATCGTACATCCACGTTGATGGAGACTTCAACCCACGAAGGGTAATGGCTGCGTGAGTCCACGGAGGGCTCCACCCACGAAGGGTCCACAAAGAAGCAACCTTGTCTATCCCACCATGGCCATCGCCCACGAAGGACTTGCCTCAGTAGGGTAGATCTTCACGAAGTAGGCGATCTCCTTGCCCATACAAACTCCTTGGTTCAACTCCACAATCTTGACGGAGGCTCCCAAGTGACACCTAATCAATCTAGGAGACACCACTCTCCAAAAGGTAATAGATGGTGTGTTGATGATGAACTCCTTGCTCTTGTGCTTCAAATGATAGTCTCCCCAACACTCAACTCTCTCTCACAGATTTTGATTTGGTGGAAAGATGATTTGGGTGGGAAGCAACTTGGGGAAGGCTAGAGATCAAGATTCTTGTGGTTGGAATGGAATATCTTGGTCTCAACACATGATTAGGTGGTTCTTTCTCAGAAAATGTATGCTGGAAGTGTAGGCACGTTCTGATGGCTCTCTCCACGAATGAAGAGTGGGTGGAGGGGTATATATAGCCTCCACACAAAATCTAGCCGTTACACACAATTTACCAAACTCGGTGGGACCGAATCATGAAACTCGGTCAGAACGATTTAGTTCAAAATGTGAATGTTAGGCTTTTCGGTGGGACCAATATGATCAACTCGGTAGGACCGATGTGCTAGGGTTAGGGTAAAACCTCAACTTGGTTTGACCGATTACACAAACTTGGTGGGACCGATTTTGGTAATAAGCTAAACAGAGAGTTGGTCAGGCAAACTCGGTGGGACCGATTGCTTATCTCGGTGGGACCAAAATAATTGCAACAAGCAAGAGAGAGTTTGCAAGCCCATCTCGGTGAGACCGAGATCCCATCGGTGAGACCGAACTGATTAGGGTTTCTAGTAGTGGCTATGTCTGTTGGATTTCGGGTTCCGGCAAAACCCTCAAGGTTTGAACACTGGGGTGCGCACGAAGATCTCTCCCTTCCCTAGCTCACCCACTCACCATGATCCCAAGTCTCAACACGTCGAATTCGAAGAACAAGGGGCACAAGAGTTTATACTGGTTCAGGCCACCGATGTGGTGTAGTACCCTACTCCAGTGTGGTGTGGTCGATTGCCTCTTGGGATGAGGATGAACAAGTACAAGGGAAGAACAGCCTCCTGAGGAGAGGTGTTCTCGTGCTTCGGTGAGCTTGTGTGTGTGAGGATGGAATGGATCTGATCCAAGATGAGTTGCCCCCTACTGTGGTGGCTAGTCCTATTTATAGAGGCCCTGGTCCTCTTCCCAAATTTTAGGCGGGAAGGGATCCCACAACGGCCAAGTTGAAGGGGGACAACTAGTATAAGTTATCCTGACTAAAGGTGGTCTTCGCCTGCCAAAGGCTCTGGTGGTGACGCCGTCCTGGGCTCCACGGTGACCTCCATCATGTCGTCCTGCTGGTCTTGGTCTTGTTGCACCGATATGGAAACCTTTGCCTGATGCCTCGGGACTCCTCGCCTGCACTTGCCTCTTTAGCACCAAAGAGGAAAAGAGTACACTGCGCGCGCTGGCGCCCGCCTGGGATTGGTCGTCATGGCGTGCGTCACAGGAACCTCGTGAGGTGCCCCTTGCCTTGATCTCTCCGCCCCTCGAGAGCCAGCCTGGCGAGGCCGCCCCCGAGGAGGTCTTGCGTCGTCCGCCTCGTGAGGCTTGGCCCCTCGCAAGGGTCTTGAGCGTTTGCTGATGAAGATGGGCCGTACAGGGCCGCTGGTGGAGCCACACGGTGGGCTGCAGGCAGGCAAGTCTGGGGACCCCCGTTCCCATGACACCGACAGTAGCCCCCGGGCCCAAGGCGCGCTCGGACTTAGCTTCGAGGCGAAGCCAAGAGGCAAGTGCGGAGTACCGCGGGCCCCAACAGCCTGCGGTCTTGGTTGACACGTGGCGATTGATGGGACATGGGCGTCTATGCTTCCCCACGCTGCCTCGGCAACTGCCCGACTGACAAAAGGCTGGCGCAGGCTGCATTTGCCTTCATTGCTTTCCATCGTCTTGCTCCAGATCCCCTTTCTTGCTCTTCGCTTCCAGAGACTCCAGATCTGCCCAGATCCTCCTTCAAGCCTGCCGCCAATGGCACCCAAAAAAGCTCGGGCCGCTCCTCCGCCATCCTGGTACGAGCGTGCGCTCGATGCGCCGAGCGTTTAGGAGAAGAACATTGCCGCC
Source organism: Triticum aestivum (assembly GCF_018294505.1). Lineage (NCBI taxonomy): Eukaryota > Viridiplantae > Streptophyta > Magnoliopsida > Poales > Poaceae > Triticum > Triticum aestivum. Next base: position 111,895 of record NW_025225574.1, read on the forward strand.
GTGCTCCTGATGACGGCGGAGGGTGATGAGAAGAGGAAGACTGTGCTCCGGGATGGCTCCGCCGAGCCGGAGGCCTCAGGCAGCACCTTCTACCCCTTCTTCATGAGCAGCATTGTCGCCGGGTTGGTTCCCCCTTCTCCGACTTCTTCTACTCCGTCCTCCGCCATTACAAGATTCACGCCCTCCATCTTCATCCCAACTCCATCCTCCTCCCGTCGAACTTCGCCTTTTACTACGAGGCGTACGTTGGAGTGATGCCATCCGTGGCACTATTGCGCCACTTCTTCTTCCTCCAGATCAAGGAGGGCAACAACTCGGGCTGCGTCAACTTCGTCACGGCCAACAAGACCAATGCGATCTCGAAGGCTGGCAAGAAGGCCGAGGGCTTCAGGAGCAAGTGGGTCCTGATGGATGCCAAGTGCTCCCACCCCCGGCTGGTGCTGCCGACGGAGATGCCCGTGTCCCATGACAGGTTGTCTTGTGCGAAGCTCACCGACCCTCGGGTGGCGCAGGTGTTGGAGAGGATGACCGCCGACCTGAAGCCCATTGAACCAAGGGCGGCGAAGCTGACGGGGGCCATGATCGTTAAAGAGTTCATGGCACAGCGCGTGGCTCCCCTCCAGGCATGCCCGCGCCCCTTGTGGAAGCATGGAGATGAAGGGGACGACCTCTACCTGCGTCTGGAGGCCCTTTCTAACGAGGAGTTGCGCTCGGCCCTCTGCTCCTTGGTTCGGGACGACCAAGGGTACCCGATGGACTCCTTCGTTCCCTTGTTCCGCCGCCCAGATTGGGCGAAGGCTGCCGCCGCCATGCCCATCTTCAACGGGCGTCGGCTTGTGCCGCCTGCGCCCTCGAATGTCCTGGTGACGACAACTCTAGTGGATGTGTCTTCCGACGAGTCTCGCGAGGAGGAAGAGGAGGAGGAGGAGCGCGACTTGGAAGCGACCCGTGAAGGGGCGGGGGAGACCTCCCCTTTGCGCAAGGCCGACATCCACCGCACCCTGCCTGATGATGATGACGAGGCCGATGTCCCCCTGGAGAGGGAGGAGCTGCCCGTGGCAGGGGGCTCACGAGGTCCAAGGTCAGTCCCCGGAGGAGGCCATCAGCCGAGGTTCCGACGAGGGGCGGGTCGGCGCTGATCTCCGAGAAGACGCCCCTGCTCTGATGCTGCCTGGAGCTGCTTCCGGCCCATCTGCTGCCCCCTCTTCCGCTCTTGGAGCCCGCGCGCCCGCGCCTCAGGCTGTGAAGCTCTCAGGTTTCAAGCTTAAGAAGTGGAGAGACTACACCGCGGTGGACCACAGAGTGTTCTCATCCTGCCTTGTTCTTGCTTCTGCTACTAATTCTTGACACTTCTCCATAGTGCAATTAGGCCGATGCCCGCGGCAAAGAAGAGGAAGGAGGAAGCGGTGGTACTACTCGGGACCAAATTGCCTATGGCGGCTGCACCCCCTCTATGGGGAAGGGCAGTGATGGCGCTCACGCTTCTCCGTCCCGATCGTCCTCGCGAGGCTTGGGGAGTGTCCTCAGGAGGAGGCAGCCCCCGTAGCCCCGCTGGCTCCGGAGGTGCCAACGTCCGGCTCGGTTGCTGGGGCCCCTAAAGCTCAGGAGCTCCCAGCCTCCCAGGCCATGGTGACGACGTTGCCTCCTCCTTCCGCCGCACTGCTAACCCCGGATCCTTCCGCGTCCCCTGACGTCCTCGAGCACGCTCTCTCTGCACTGACCCTGCTGCGGGAGGATCTTCAAGGCACCGACCATCGCCTGGTGGCCGGACACTTGGAGCTGATCTCTGGCTGGCTTCACTCCGATGTGTCCGTCCGAGCGGTGCTGAGCCAGGCTGCGGCAGCCTCCGAGAACAAGAAGCAGTGGCGCTGAAGGATGCCGGGGCCACCCAGGATCGCTGTCGGTCGCTGGAGGCAGAGCTAGAGACCATGCACAATGAGCGTGCGGCTGAAGCTCGAGGCCGCAAGGCAGAGGAGGAGAAGATGAAGGCCCGAGAGGATGTCGTTAGGGGTCGCGACGCCGAGCTAGAGCAGTTGGCGAAGGCACAAGCCACAGAGCGCAGCCGGCTGGAGAAGCTGGAGCAGAAGATGAAGGCAGAGAAGGCCGAGCTGGAAGCCAAGGCGAAGGTCCTGGCTGAGGACCGCGTGGCCTTCAAGTCCCTTGAGGAGAAGTCCCGCGTGGCACTGCGGGCACTCTATGAGAAGGGCTTGGAGGAGCCGCTGGCGACAGACGACGAGGGCCCCACCCAGCTGCTTCCTCATCTGGTCGCGACGCTTGAGGATGTCACGGGTGGGATCGCCCCCTTGGTGGAGGGGGAAGCCCGCGCGCTCTCCTTGGCCGCGCTGACGCGCGTCTTCAGCCACCTCCATCTTCGTGATCCTAACGCCAACCTTGATGAGCTGCTGGAGCCTGTGGATGACGAGCACTGCGCAGCTGCTGCCGAAGCCGTGAAGGGCCAGGTGGAGGCCTTCCTGAAGAAGTTCCGCGCCTTCGACCCTGCGCCCTCAACTGGTGGTGCTGCTGAACCTGCAACTCCGGCGGGCGGCATAGGTGAGGGCAACATCACCGTCAAAGGGGCACCTCTTGCAAGCGACGGCGGCATCCAGGGATGATGGGATGACTTGCTGGCGACTCCTTTTCCTGCTTTTCCTCTACAACACATACCATGCCTCGTGGAGGCATTAAACTTATGTTTGGTATTTGAAGAACAGTATGTCTTGTAATATTTCTTTGAGATTTTGCGATTTCCTTCCCATTTGCTTGGTGTTCTGCATCGGCAGGGCCCGACCCCGCGCATACCTCAGCTGCCGTTGGGTCGTCCGGATCACCAGGACGAGACCAAGGGGTGAGGGGCTACGTGGCCAGTTAGGCTCCTGAGTCGCGATGCTCAGGAGTCCCCCTTGACGCGCAAACAGCTTACAAAAAGGAGGTGCAGGAGTAGGCCTAGTGTTCTACGTCGGCAGGGCCCGACCTTGCGCATACCTCAGCCCTCGTTTGGTCGTCCAGATCACCAGGACGAGACCAAGGGGTGAGGGGCTACGTGGCAAGTTAGGCTCCTGAGTCGCGATGCTCAGGAGTCCCCCTTGACGTCCAAACGACCTTCATACCTTGGCTCCACTCGGGAGGGCGCATGACGAACAGGTCCGAGAGACCTGACAGGGCGGCATACGCTTGGGCGTGACCCGAGCGCAGCCCCCATGCCCAGCCCCCTCGCGCGGCTCTCCCGAGGGGAAAGCGTTGCGGTGAGGCTGGACACCGAGCCGGGGTGGCTCCCTGAGGTTGGTATGGCCAGGGGGCCGCCCTCAGTTGTTTATCACCAACGCGGAGCATAGCGCTTCCGCACTTGCACGGGCATAAGCCGCTCCTCGACCGTGTCGACTGCCAGCGCGGAGCATGGTGCTTCTGTTGGGGATCGTTGCAAAAATTTAAAATTTTCTACGCATCAACCAGATCAATCTATGAAGTCATCTAGCAACGAGAGAGAGAGAGGAGTGCATCTACATACCCTTGTAGATGGCGAGCGGAAGCGTTCAAGAGAACGGGGTTGATGGAGTCGTACTCGGCGTGATCCAAATCACCGATGATCCTAGCGCCGAACGGACGGCACCTCCGCGTTCAACACACGTACGGAGCAGAGACGTCTCCTCCTTCTTTATCCAGCAAGAGGAAGGAGGAGTTGATGGAGATCCAGCAGCACGACGGCGTGGTGGTGGAAGCAGCGGGATTCCAGCAGGGCTTCGCCAAGCGCTACTAGAGGAGGAAGAGGTGTCACGGGAGGGAGCGGGAGGCGCCAGGGCTTAGGGTGCGGCTGCCCTCCCTCCCCTCCACTATATATAGGGGCTAGGGGGGCACATGCCCCCCTTGGAGATCCCATCTAGATGGGGGGCGGCGGCCCCTTGGGGGGCAATGGCCCCCTTAGGGTTTCCAACCAGGGGGCGCATGCCCCCTCGGGGGGCAACGCCCCCCTAGGGTTTCCAACCCTAGGCGCCTTGGGCCCTTGGGTGTGGCGCACCAGCCCACCAGGGGCTGGTTCCCATGCCACTTCAGCCCATGGGGCCCTCCGGGATAGGTGGCCCCACCCGGTGGACCCCCGGGACCCTTCCGGTGGTCCCGGTACAATACCGGTGACCCCCGAAACTCTCCCAGTGGCCGAAACTGGACTTCCTATATATAATTCTTTACCTCCGGACCATTCCGGAACTCCTCGTGACGTTCGGGATCTCATCCAGGACTCCGAACAACTTTCGGTTAACCGCATAGTAATATCTCTACAACTCCAGCGTCACCGAACCTTAAGTGTGTAGACCCTACGGGTTCGGGAGACACGTAGACATGGCCGAGACATCTCTCCCACCAATAACCAACTGTGGGATCTGGATACCCATGTTGGCTCCCACATGTTCCACAATTATCTCATCGGATGAACCACGATGTCGAGGATTCAAGCAATCCCGTATACAATTCCCTTTGTCTATCGGTATGTTACTTGCCCGAGATTCGATCGTCGGTATCCCAATACCTCGTTCAATCTCATTACCGGCAAGTCACTTTACTCGTTCCGTAATGCATGATCCCGTGACTAACTACTTAGTCACAATGAGCTCATTATGATGATGCATTACCGAGTAGGCCCAGAGATACCTCTCCGTCATACGGAGTGACAAATCCCAGTCTCGATCCGTGCCAACCCAACAGACACTTTCGGAGATACCTGTAGTGCACCTTTATAGCCACCCAGTTACGTTGTGACGTTTGGTACACCCAAAGCTTTCCTACGGTATCCGAGAGTTGCACAATCTCATGGTCTAAGGAAATGATACTCGACATTAGAAAAGCTTTAGCAAACGAACTACACGATCTAGTGCTATGCTTAGGATTGGGTCTTGTCCATCACATCGTTCTCCTAATGATGTGATCCCATTATTAATGACATCCAATGTCCATGGTCAGGAAACCGTAACCATCTATTGATCAACGAGCTAGTCAACTAGAGGCTCACTAGGGACATGTTATGGTCTATGTGTTCACACATGTACTACGATTTCCGGATAACACAATTATAGCATGAACAATAGACAATTATCATGAACAAGGAAATATAATAATAACCATTTTATTATTGCCTCTAGGGCATATTTCCAACAGTCTCCCACTTGCACCAGAGTCAATAATCTAGTTACATTGTGATGATTCGTACACCCAAAGAGTTCTGGTGTTGATCATGTTTCGCCCGTGGAAGAGGTTTAGTCAACGGATCTGCGACATTCAAATCCGTATGCACTTTACAAATATCTATGTCTCCATTTTGAACATTTTCACGAATGGAGTTGAAGCGACGCTTGATGTGCCTGGTCTTCTTGTGAAACCTGGGATCCTTGGCAAGGGCAATAGCTCCAGTGTTGTCACGGAAGAGAGTCATCGGCCCGGATGCATTGGGAATAACTCCTAGGTCGGCAATGAACTCCTTCATCCAGATTGCTTCATGTGCTGCCTCCGAGGCTGCCATGTACTCTACTTCACATGTAGATCCCGCCACGACGCTTTGCTTGCAACTGCACCAGCTGACTGCCCCACCATTCAAAATATACATGTATCCAGTTTGTGACTTAGAGTCATCCAGATCTGTGTCGAAACTAGCATCGACGTAACCCTTGACGACGAGCTCTTCGTCACCTCCATAAACGAGAAACATATCCTTAGTCCTTTTCAGGTACTTCAGGATGTTCTTGACCGCTGTCCAGTGTTCCATGCGGGGATTACTTTGGTACCTTCCTACCAAACTTATGGCAAGGTTTACATCAGGTCTGGTACACAGCATGGCATACATAATAGACCCTGTGGCCGAGGCATAGGGGATGACACTCATCTTTTCTCTATCTTCTGCCGTGGTCGGGCATTGAGCCGTGCTCAATCTCACACCTTGCAATACAGGCAAGAACCCCTTCTTGGACTGATCCATATTGAACTTCTTCAATATCTTTTCAAGGTATGTGCTTTGTGAAAGACCTATGAGGCGTCTCGATCTATCTCTATAGATCTTGATGCCTAATATGTAAGCAGCTTCTCCAAGGTCCTTCATTGAAAAACACTTATTCAAGTACGCCTTTATGCTTTCCAAGAATTCTATATCATTTCCCATCAATAGTATGTCATCAACATATAATATGAGAAATGCTACGGTGCTCCCACTCACTTTCTTGTAAACACAGGCTTCTCCATAAGACTGTGTAAACCCAAACGCTTTGATCATCTGATCAAAGCGAATGTTCGAACTCCGAGATGCCTGCACCAGCCCATAGATTGAGCGCTGGAGCTTGCATACCTTGTCAGCATTCTTAGGATCGACAAAACCTTCCGGCTGCATTTTTCCAATCTTGCCTTCGGATCTGAGGTAGAAGGTATACCCAATGGTTTCCTTAGGGTATCCTATGAAGATGCATTTTTCCGACTTGGGTTCGAGCTTTTCAGGTTAAAGTTTCTTGACATAAGCATCGCATCCCCAAACTTTAAGAAACGACAGCTTAGGTTTCTTTCCAAGCCATAATTCATACGGTGTCATCTCAACGGATTTCGACGGAGCCCTATTTAAAGTGAATGCGACAGTCTCTAAAGCATAACCCCAGAATGATAG
>NW_025225574.1:118643-128069 GCF_018294505.1 Triticum aestivum
GTATGATTTCCAATAAGTTGGTTGCTCACTCCATTGTTTCGGAGAACGGAGTCTTGGTCATTTTGCCCATGAGGCATGGTTCGCACGTGTCAAATAATTCATAATCAAGAGACTCCAAAAGTCCATCTGCATGGAGTTTCTTCATGCGTTTGACACCAATGTGACCAAGGCGGCACTGCCACAAGTATGTGGGACTATCATTATCAACCTTACATTTCTTGGCATTCACACTATGAATATGTGTAACATCACGTTCGAGATTCATTAAGAATAAACCATTAACCAGAGGGGCATGACCATAAAACACATCTCTCATATAAATAGAACAACCATTATTCTCTGATTTAAATGAGTGGCCATCTCGCATCAAACGAGATCCAGATACAATGTTCATGCTCAAAATCTGGCACTAAATAACAATTATTGAGGTTTAAAACTAATCCCATAGGTAAATGTAGAGGTAGCGTGCCGACGGCGATCACATCGACCTTGGAACCATTCCCGACGCGCATAGTCACCTCGTCCTTCGCCAGTCTCCGCTTATTCCGCAGCTCCTGCTTTGAGTTACAAATATGAGCAACCACACCGGTATCAAATATCCAGGAGCTACTACGAGCGCTGGTTAGGTACACATCAATAACATGTATATCACATATACCTTTGGTATTGCTGGCCTTCTTATTCGCTATGTACTTGGGGCAGTTCCGCTTCCAGTGACCGTTTCCCTTGCAATAAAAGCACTCAGTCTCAGGATTGGGTCCATTCTTTGTCTTCTGCCTGGCAGCTTGCTTACCGGGCGCGGCAACTCCCTTGCTGTATTTTTTGAAGTTCTTCTTACCCTTGCCTTTCTTGAACTTAGTGGTTTTATTCACCATCAACACTTGATGTTCCTTTTTGATCTCCACCTCTGCTGATTTCAGCATTGAATATACCTCAGGAATGGTCTTTTCCATCCCCTGCATATTGAAGTTCATCACAAAGCTCTTGTAGCCAGGTGGAAGCGACTGAAGGATTCTGTCAACGACCGCGTCATCCGGGAGATTAACTCCCAGCTGAGACAAGTGGTGGTGCAACCCAGACATTTTGAGTATGTGTTCGCTGACGGAACTATTCTCCATCTTACAACTGTAGAACTTGTCGGAGACTTCATATCTCTCGACCCGGGCATGAGCTTGGAAAACCATTTTCAGCTCATGGAACATCTCATATGCTCCGTGCTGCTCGAAACGCTTTTGGAGCCCCGGTTCTAAGCTGTAAAGCATGCCGCACTGAACCAGGGAGTAATCATCAACACGTGTTTGCCAGGCGTTCATAACGTCTTGGTTTGCAGGGACGGGTGCTTCACCTAGCGGTGCTTCAAGGACATATGCTTTCCTGGCAGCTATGAGGATGATCCTCAAGTTCCGGACCCAGTCCGTATAGTTTCTACCATCGTCTTTCAGCTTGGTTTTCTCTAGGAACGCGTTGAAGTTGAGGTTGACATTAGCATGGGCCATTTGATCTACAAGACATATTGTAAAGATTTTAGACTAAGTTCATGATAATTAAGTTCATCTAATCAAATTATTAATGAACTCCCACTCAGACAGACATCCCTCTAGTCATCTAAGTGATACATGATCCGAGTCAACTAGGCCGTGTCCGATCATCACGTGAGACGGACTAGTCATGATCGGTGAACATCTTCATGTTGATCGTATCTTCTATACGACTCATGTTCGACCTTTCGGTCTCTTGTGTTCCGAGGCCATGTCTGTACATGCTAGGCTTGTCAAGTCAACCTAAGTGTATTGCGTGTGTAAATCTGGCTTACACCCGTTGTATGCGAACGTTAGAACCTATCACACCCGATCATCGCGTGGTGCTTCGGAACAACGAACCTTCGCAACGGTGCACAGTTAGGGGGAACACTTTCTTGAAATTTTAGCGAGGGATCATCTTATTTATGCTACCATCGTTCTAAGCAAATAAGATGTAAAACATGATAAACATCACATGCAATCAAATAGTGACATGATATGGCCAATATCATTTTGCTCCTTTTGATCTCCATCTTCGGGGCGCCATGTTCATCATTGTCACCGGCATGACACCATGATCTCCATCATCATGATCTCCATCTTCGTGTCTTCATGAAGTTGTCTCGCCAACTATTACTTCTACTACTATGGCTAACGGTTAGCAATAAAGTAAAGTAATTACATGACGTTTCAGTTGACACGCAGGTCATAAATAAATTAAGACAACTCCTATGGCTCCTGCCGATTGTCATACTCATCGACATGCAAGTCGTGATTCCTATTACAAGAACATGATCAATCTCATACATCACATATATCATTCATCACATTCTTCTGGCCATATCACATCACATGACACATGCTGCAAAAACAATTTAGACGTCCTCTAATTGTTGTTGCAAAAAATTTACGTGGATGCTATAGGTTTCTAGCAAGAACGTTTCTTACCTACGCCAAAACCACAATGTGATATGCCCATTTCTATTTACCCTTCATAAGGACCCTTCTCATCGAATCCGATCCGACTAAAGTGGGAGAGACAGACACCCGCTAGCCACCTTATGCAACTAGTGCATGTCAGTCGGTGGAACATGTCTCACGTAAGCGTACGTGTAAGGTCGGTTCGGGCCGCTTCATCCCACGATGCCGCCGAATCAAGATAAGACTAGTAACGGCAAGTAAATTGACAAGATCGACGCCCACAATAACTTGTGTTCTACTCGTGCATAGAAACTACGCATAGACCTAGCTCATGATGCCACTGTTGGGGATCGTTGCAGAAATTTAAAATTTTCTACGCATCACCAAGATAAATATATGGAGTCATCTAGCAACGAGAGAGAGAGGAGTGCATCTACATACCCTTGTAGATGGCGAGCAGAAGCGTTCAAGAGAACGGGGTTGATGGAGTCGTACTCGTTGTGATCCAAATCACCGATAATCGTAGCGCCGAACGGACGGCACCTCCGCGTTCAACACACGTACGGAGCAAAGACGTCTCCTCCTTCTTGATCCAGCAAGGGGGAAGGAGAAGTTGATGGAGATCCAGCAGTACGACGGCATGGTGGTGGAAGCAGCGGGATTCCAGCAGGGCTTCACCAAGCGCTACTAGAGGAGGAAGAGGTGTCACGGGAGGGAGAGGGAGGCACCAGGGCTTAGGGTGCGGCTGCCCTTCCTCCCCTCCACTATATATAGGGGCTAGGGGGCGCATGACCCCCTTGGAGATCCCATCTAGAGGGGGGGCGGCCCCTCAGGGGGCAACGGCCCCCTTAGGGTTTCCAACCAGGGGGCGCATGCCCCCTCGGGGGGGGCAACGGCCCCCTAGGGTTTCCAACCCTATGTGCCATGGGCCCTTGGGTGGGGCGAACCAGCCCACCAGGGGCTGGTTCCCACGCCACTTCAGCCCATGGGGCCCTCCGGGATAGGTGGCCCCACCCGGTGGACCCCCGGGACCCTTCCGGTGGTCCCGGTACAATACCGGTGACCCCCGAAACTCTCCCGGTGGCCGAAACTGGACTTCCTATGTATAAATCTTTACCTCCGGACCATTCCGGAACTCCTCGTGACGTCCGGGATCTCATCCGGGACTCCGAACAACTTTCGGTTAACCGCATACTAATATCTCTACAACTCTAGCGTCACCGAACCTTAAGTGTGTAGACCCTACGGGTTCGGGAGCACGTAGACATGACCGAGACATCTCCCCGGCCAATAATCAACAGCGGGATCTGGATACCCATGTTGGCTCCCACATGTTCCACGATGATCTCATCGGATGAACCACGATGTCGAGGATTCAAGCAATCCTGTATACAATTCCCTTTGTCTATCGGTACGTTACTTGCCCGAGATTCGATCGTCGGTATCCCAATACCTCGTTCAATCTCATTACCGGCAAGTCACTTTACTCGTTCCGTAATGCATGATCCCGTGACTAACTACTTAGTCACAATGAGCTCATTATGATGATGCATTACCGAGTGGGCCTAGAGATACCTCTCCATCATACGGAGTGACAAATCCCAGTCTCGATCCGTGCCAACCCAACAGACACTTTCGGAGATACCTGTAGTGCACCTTTATAGCCACCCAGTTACGTTGTGACGTTTGGTACACCCAAAGCATTCCTATGGTATCCGGGAGTTGCACGATCTCATGGTCTAAGGAAATGATACTTGACATCAGAAATGCTTTAGCAAACGAACTACACGATCTAGTGCTAGGCTTAGGATTGGGTCTTGTCCATCACATCATTCTCCTAATGATGTGACCCCGTTATCAATGACATCCAATGTCCATGGTCAGGAAACCGTAACCATCTATTGATCAACGAGCTAGTCAACTAGAGGCTCACTAGGGACATGTTATGGTCTATGTGTTCACACATGTATTACGATTTCCGGATAACACAATTATAGAATTAACAATAGACAATTATCATGAACAAGGAAATATAATAATAACCATTTTATTATTGCCTCTAGGGCATATTTCCAATAGCTTCCACTTGTGCGTGGGTGAGGGCTCCCTCTGAGTGGAGCCCCAGGGGCGTGCACAGCCCTGCCCCGACATGTGGCTTGCACGGCAGGGCTGGACAAGGTGTGTCTGGGCACTCGTGAGCCAGCGCGGGACTCACAAGGCCCTACCTCAAGGTGGGTTGCGCCTGGTCTTGATTCCTGATGGCTGCGATGGTCCTGCAAGATGGTTAGGCAACCTGCGCCGGGCGAATCTCCTGAGGCGATCACATGAGAAGGCCAGACACCAGCGGCCCCAGGAGGTGACGTGAGCGGGACCGGCCCGCCAGACAGAGCTCAGTCGTTGGGTTTATCGACGCTGCAGGGACGGGCCCGAGCACAGATGACGTGCATAGTCTTCTCATGAGAAGAATCCTGAAGAAAGACGACCGGCGCACGGCTCCCGTGGCGGCAAGGCACCGGGTCGCGCGCCCTAGCCTGCCCATCCATGATTAGCTCACGCGAGAACAAGGCACCAAGGGCCACGGGAGGTGACGTACATGGGACAGGCCCGCGAGCCAGAGCTCAGCCTCTTGGATTTAGCGACGCTACAGGGACGGACCCGAGCACAGACGCCGTGCCCATCGTCAATCATGAGGAGGTCGTGGGTGGGCTTGCAAGGGCGTACGACGCTCATGGTATTGAAGTACCGGGCAGGCGGGTGATAACCATAGATAACTCATTCGAGGAAGCAAACTAGTTCATGTAGATGCAGGAACGATACATGCCACCGGGACGGACCCGAGCGGCCTGGGGATGAAGCAGCCCGAGGGGCGCCCCCAGTAGAGTAAGCTAAAGATGCAAAAGGATACATGCCGCAGGGGCAGGCCCGTGTGACTTGGGAATGATGCAGCCCGAGGGGTGCTCCTAGCTGAATAAACTTGGAAAATATCACCTGGTTTCGTTGTCGAAGGAGTGTTGGGGTAGTCGAAGACGCGTGATGAAGGAGCCGCTCCTCATGAGCTGCCAGGGTCCTGAGCCTCTGGAGGCTCTGCGGGCTCGGGCGGTTCCTTGAGGACCGTCTCCATCTCCACCAGGACTGCGTGATGCCTGGCCTCCTGAGCTACCAGGATGCTCCATAGGTGACGCTGGTGGGCGGCCGCCAAGTTCGGCAAGCCAAATGGCATGCAGACATAGCTGTGAGGTGGACCCTCATAGCGCCCGACACACGAAGGCCAGAAGCGCTCCTGAGACGCGGCTTTGTTGATCCCTGGAATGTCGATTCAGATGCGCAGCCCGCCATCCTCGTCAGGATGGGGAGCTGCGCCAGGTGGGCAGCGGTCGCCGTGCATGGTCCTTGCTTCTTGAAGCTCCTGGGTGACCTTGGTGATGAACTCCTGAGCACTGGGCGCTCCACGCCCTGCGCCCTCTTGAGGGAAACGTGCGGCAAAGCACGCCTCCGCATGGTGCCCGAGCGCCTCCCTCGTGACATTGGCTAGGTCCGAGGCCATCCAGAAGAGAGCCCGCGGGCCTCGTCCGAGGAGGTCGCCGGGCACGCCTTCCTATGCGAGGGAGGGAGGCGCTGTCGGTGTCAAAACTGGCAGATCTCGGGTAAGGGGTCCCGAACTGTGCGTCTAGGATCGATGGTAACAGGAGATGGGGGACACGATGTTTACCCAGGTTCGGGCCTTCTCTATGGAGGTAATACCCTACTTCCTGCTTGATTGATCTTGATGAATATGAGTATTACAAGAGTTGATCTACCACGAGATCGTAATGGCTAAACCCTAGAAGCCTAGCCTATGTGTATATGGTCATGAATGTCCCCTTTCCGGACTAACCCCTCTGGTTTATATAGACACCGGGAGGATCTAGGGTTTACATGGAGTAGGTTACATAAGAAGGAATCTTCATAGTTGGTCACCAAGCTTGCCCTCCACGCCAAGTAGAGTCCAATCCGGACACGGTGCAGTCTTCGGCCTTCATGTCTTCACAGCCCATCAGTCCGGCCCAATGAATAACAGGTCGGACTCCCGAGGACCCCTTAGTCCAGGACTCCCTCAGTAGCCCGTGAACCTGGCTTCAATGACGAGGAGTCCGGCGCGCAGATTGTCTTCGGCATTGCAAGGCGGGTTCCCTTCCTCCGAACTCCGTAGTAGTCTTTGGATGTAGTAGATATATCCGGACCTGTGTATATAATCGCAGAAAATACAATATTCCACGAGTTTAATTTGTTGGTAACTATTTATGACATCGCATCACGCCTGCCCGGTTACTATTTCCAACCGTTGGCTGGCACGTCGCCCCACGTCTCGGGGCGCGGCTTTACTGGCACGTCTTGCCAAGGCAGAGATCATGTTCCCTTATTCACGGGATTTTCATTAATGCAAGCGTTGGTAACCCAACCATTCCCTGGGTACAATTCTCTGAGGATAGATAAGTTTCGAGACCCAGGTGGATACGCTTAGTATTTGGGGTCTTTATAGGGTCCCAGACTCATCTTCTTCCTTTGCGCTTGCTTCTTCCTCAACCCTAGCCACCCCAAGGTCCAACCCTTGTGTTCCCATCGCCACCAGCCCTAATCATGTCCGGATCCAGCCATCAAGGCCGGTGGGTGGCTTCTTCCGTTACAGAGGAGGATATTGCGAAGCTCCGCGTGGCTAGGTATCTGACCCCGGAAATCCTTCATCGGCTTCCTGCACAGGGGCAGGTCGTTCCTACCCCCAAATCCGGTGAGAGGGTAGTGTTTGTGTCCCACTTCCTCCATGGGTTAGGGTTTGCGCTCAACCCCTTCGTCCGAGGGCTCATATTCTACTATGGGCTAGACTTTCACGATCTGGCCCCGGACTCTATTCTCCTCATCTCGACATTTATCGTCACGTGTGAGGCCTTCCTCCGGACTCCTCCGCACTTTGGTTTATGGCTCAAGACCTTTGATGTGAGGCCGCAGGTGGCAGAGGAGGAGCAGGCAGAGTGCGGCAGCGTCACCATAGGCAAGCTTGCCAGCGCGGTTTGGTTTGAAGGATCTTTCGCCAAGTCTTCCGACCTATGGCAGTAGGGGTGGTTTTATATCAATGAGCCGTGGGGCTCCAAGTGGGCGGCTACGCCTGCGTTCCGACCAGGCCCTCCAATTCAGCTTGCTTCATGGATCAATAAGGGACTGGACTGGGGATCCGTCAAAGAAGTGCAGACTCTGCAAGGTCGCATCCGAAGCCTTACCGCGAAGGGCATTGGTCTTGTGAACGTCGTTCAAGTAATGCTAGTCCGCCGGACCCTGCCATGTCAACGGACTCTCTATATGTGGGAGTTTAATCCAGAAGGACGGCGGACTCTTCAGCATTTCCTCGGCACTACGCACGAGGGAATGTGGAAATTATATTTCGGGGAACGAGAGCAATGGCCGGACACCATCGAAGATGTTGGCCTCGACTGCAATCATCCGGACACCGTAGTAAGTATTCGATCTCCGCACACCCTTTATTCGAGTATCTCTTGGTAAGATATTGAACACTCCGTCCCTTCACAGGACTGGATAAAGAAAGCGGTGTTGATCTGGTGTCCGGCGCCCCTTCCCGAAGACTCTGCGAAAGCCCTTCTAACGAGGATGCTGACTCCGACACCGTACCAGGTGTCTGCGGAGGAGGGCGAGAACAGGGAGGCCGGAGGTGGTCTCTGCCCCAAGGATAAATCAGACGTTGTGTTTGGGGAAACCGAAACCCTCTTGCCCGAGGGCAAAGGTGCAGAGGAGGCCTTCCATGGCAAGAAAAGGGCCGCTTCTGAAGGTCAGGAGGGGAAACCTTCCAAGAAAGGGAAAACGCCATCGACGGGCGGCTTGGGCCGAGCAAGCGATGTTGACATGGAGCTTTATGATGAGGATAAACCTCTGGCCAAACCGTAAGTGCAGCAGGGTACTTAAACCATACCTCTTTCCTTTCTTATTACTGAAGTAATCCTCCGACATACGTATGTCCTCGCATGTTAATGCCTGGGGTTTCCCAATCGTCCTCCTCCTCGGGAGACCTTCTTCCAGAGATGATGGAGAGTGACACGCCTTCTCCGGCCCCTCGCCCAACAGGGCGGATGATTCTGAGGTATCGTCCCGGGGGGCTCCTCCTGGTCGACAAGCAGCGTAGGAAATGAAGAGGGCATTACCTGAAGGTGGTGTCTCTGTCACTCAGGGTTCGGGAATCAAGCATGGCGGCCCCGCCCTATCCGGTTTAGAGCCGGAGACGATCCCGGGGGCGAGTGGGCGGATTCCTTCAAAGGAATACCGTACTCCGGCGGCGGCTTCCGAAGACCCAGAAGCGCCGGAAATGCTGACGGACATGCTGCAACAAGCGTCCGTTTCGGAGGAACACCGTGCCCTGATGGTTACGGTGGTCGAAAAGGTTCTATCCGCGAAGAGCGGGTTGAACGAGGCCTTCACGAGCCTCCTAAGGGGTTTTGAGGTTTGTGATGTAGTTTTGCCAATTGAATAATATTGACACAGTGCACCTGTTGTATATGTAGTAGCCCCTGAGACTTTGATTGCCTTCCGACGGAAGTGATTGGAGGATCGAAAAGATATGCTCAGTTGCTAACCTTGATTTAACTTGGAATACAGGCTACCTCCCCTCCTGCGGCTACCCGAAATACGGAAGTGGCCGAACTGGAGCGGAAGCTAGATATTGCGGAAGATGACATTGCATTGATCAACAGGCATCTTGACGACTCGCAAGGTATATATGTCGAGCATTCCTTACACCAATGTGCTTGTAATGTAGGCCTGATGCTGAAAAGGGTTTATATGAAATGTGCATGATTGCAGATGGTGCTGCCGCCGTTGAAGCTCTTCGGGCAGAGCTAGCCCGAGCCAAGGAGCAGGCCCGGCATAGTGATGTGGCTGCCGAGAAGGCATCGGCTGATCTAAGAGCCAAACAAGTAGCTCGGCGCCAAGGTGAGGAGAAAATATC
>NW_025225574.1:128235-128900 GCF_018294505.1 Triticum aestivum
GTCATAATCCGGTTGTGGCCAAGTGAGCCTATTCCGAGTAGTTATTTTGGCCTGGTGCGGCAGCTTGTTGACGCGGTGCCACATATCGACGCTGTGAAGCGGTCGGCGTGCATTGAGGGTGCACGGATGGCCTTTGCCCGAGTCAAAACATTTTGGGCAAAGATGAAGGCCATTGATGTTGCGGCGAGGAGTCCACCCAAGGGCCAGGACAGTAATGAGCCAGAGCACTATTTTGAAGATGTCTTGGATGCCGCCCGCTTGATAGAGGGTCAATGCTCGAAAGATATAATGTTCGAGTGATTTATATAATGATGTAACAGACAACTTTATAGTTAATCTATTTATATTTTGCTCAAAAGCTTGAATTCCTCCTCTGTGGCCGTTTTAGTATAATCTAAAAGTTTTCCAGTCGTCGGCTTCAGCCCCCTCGTAGGAAGTACGGGGGTGTTCGGAAAAGCATTTAATCACTCTTTATCCAACATCTTGGTCCCTAAAGGAGGTGATAATGTTGTGAACCAGGCAATCGGACTATAGGGCGTTAACACTTTCACTTAGCCATAGGAGTTTTATGGTGGGGCTACGACATAGCCCCTGGTATGTATATGGCGCATAGTGCATTACATATGTTGATCTAAAAAAGATCCCTCGTGTGACACGGAGAATCA
>NW_025225574.1:129317-130913 GCF_018294505.1 Triticum aestivum
CTATTTGACATGCTCGGGGTTGGGAACAGAGGAAAAGGGCATGGTACAGGCTCAAAATAAAGAGTGCGGTCTACAAAAGCTTATTTTGGACCTCCTGTCGCATGTCTGCGCCGCCCGTCCTCGGGGAGGGGAATCCTTAACGGGAGTGGCCCCGTAGGTGAGTGTGCAGATCCGAACTTCGAGAGAGTCCGATGTAGATGTTGTCCTCATGGTCTCCTGTTTTTAAGAAATGATACAGAAAAATAAGAAAGATGAATAAGAACGTTACGGGGATTCTTGCAGGGTTGTCCATATTGTGCTTCTGCCGATGCCCATATGGTATCTTGAGTGCATAGTGATGTACGCGTGGTGTGAACTTAGCCAGTACAGTAGGTGGGTGGCGGAAGCCGAACTGCTATTTCCGTTCTGGGAGTGGCCGAACTTCAGAGGGAAAGTGTTTCTGGCCCCTGGTGTTCGGCTAGCGAGCCGATCCATCGTCTCTATCACGTGGTGGCCTCCTCCCCTTGTGATCGGCGTTGAGCTTGCCTGCCTGCTTAGCTGGCCTATCAGGGTGACCCAATAGTTTCTATTGGTATGATTAGCTGGCCTATCAGGGTGACCGTGAATCTGACAAGGTCGGTCCAATATCCTGTCAAGGGTGGATGGTCCATCCTGGTTTGCCTTTAGTGGCTTCTTCCGTTGACCGGGCTTCGGATTGTGAAATCCGGCGTTCACCGCTGTGTCGCATGTATTACTGCGACTGTTGTGTTTGGTTCGTCATGGCTTACCGTTGCCGTCTCGAATTTCAGAAGTGCCCGGGTCGCTGGCGTTGTTGCTTTTACGAGCAAGCCAGTTGTCTTCTCCCGCACAAAACCGAGTCATTAGAGTGGTAAGGGCTGTCATGGACTTGGGTCCTTCCTGGCCGAGGTGACGCGCTAGCCATTCATCCCGGACACCATGTTTGAAGGCTGCGAGGGCTTCTGCGTCTGGTCAGTCAACAATTTGGTTCTTTTTGACTAAGAACCTAGTCCAGAGCTCCCTGACTGACTCGCCGGGCTTCTGGACAATATGACTTAAGTCATCGGCATCTAGAGGTCGGAGATATGTTCCTTGGAAGTTGTCTCGAAAGGCGTCTTCCAAGTCTTCCCAGCTACCAATAGAATTTTCTGGTAAACTGTTTAGCCAGTAGCGAGTTGGCCCCTTAAGCTTGAGAGGTATGTATTTAATGGCATGAAGGTCGTCTCCGCGAGCCATGTGAATATGGAGGAGGTAATCCTCAATCCATACCGCGGGATCTGTTGTTCCATCGTATGATTCGATGTTAATGGGTTTGAACCCGTCTGGGAATTCGTGCTCCATTACCTCGTCGGTGAAGCAGAGAGGGTGTGCGGCTCCTCTATGTTGGGCCACACTGTGAAGCACCTCCGGCGGACTCCGCTTACGGAGTTCAGACCGGGCGTGGTCGACTCTGTAGTGTCCGAATGGGTGACCATCATAGTCGGCCGGGGTGTATCTCCGTGATCTGTACATCGATCTTGTGCGCCCTGCTCTATACTCCGGGTCTTGGTTGATGTCGCGAGTGTTCCCTCGAGCTATTTTGCTCTTGATTTGACGGCC
>NW_025225575.1:0-14410 GCF_018294505.1 Triticum aestivum
TTTCGTCCCCAAAGGTGGGACGTTCCCTACCGAAAACCATCATGCTTGTTGTGAGAAGCTCTGGTTTGTGAGAAGCATATACCCAAACCTGCCCCAACTGGGACAAAATTTGTACCACGGCATGTTCATGCCGCTCCATGAAAGCATGCCAAGTTTCATGAATTTCAGACGAGTTTTGGATTTACTAGAATTTAAAAACCAGGCATCTCACTGTTTTGCCGGCAATCAACGGTGTGCTGGTGTTTGAAATTCATTTCATTTTCTTGCATGGGACCTAAGCATGCACCCAAGGACATAGATTTTATTTTTCAACGAATTTATATGCACTGGAGCATGCGCATTTAGTTCATATTTGAATTATGCACATAAATGCATTGAAAACTCAGTTAATGCATAAAAATGTCCAAACGAACCCTGAAAAATCAGAAAAAATCACACAACACTCCTATTGTTCTATGTTGACGTGAGAAAAAAACTTGAAAGCAATAAGAGGCAATGGATATCGTTTCGTCCCCGAAGGTGGTACGTTCCCTACCGAAAACCATCATGCTTGTTGTGAGAAGCTCCGGTTTGTGAGAAGCATATACCCAAACCTGCCCCAAATGGACAAACTTTGTACCACAGTATGTTGATGCCGCTCCATGATAGCATGCCAAGTTTCATGAATTTCAGACGAGTTTAGGATTTACTAGAATTAAAAAACCAGGCATCTCACTGTTTTGCCGGCAATCAACGGTGCCATGGTGTTTGAAATTCATTCCCATTTCTTGCATGGGACCTAAGCATGCACCCAAGGAAAAAGATTTGATTTTTAATGAATTTATATGCATTGGAGCATGCGCATGTAGTTCAAATTTGAATTATGCACATAAATGCATTGAAAACTTAGTAAATGCATAAAAATGTCCAAACGAACCCCGAAAAATCACAAAAATTCACACAACACTCCTGTTGTTCTATGTTGACACGAGAAAAAAACTTATAAGCAATAAGAGGCAATGGATATCGTTTCGTCCCCAAAGGTGGGACGTTCCCTACCGAAAACCATCATGCTTGTTGTGAGAAGCTCTGGTTTGTGAGAAGCATATACCCAAACCTGCCCCAAATGGGACAAAATTTGTACCACGGCATGTTCATGCCGCTCCATGAAAGCATGCCAAGTCTCGTGAATTTATTTTGGATTTAATAGAATTTAAAAACCAGGCACCTCACTGTTTTGCCGACAATCAACGGTGCCATGGTGTTTGAAATTCATTCCCATTTCTTGTATGGGACTTAAGCATGCACCCAAGGACAAAGATTTGATTTTTAATGAATTTATATGCACTGGAGCATGCGCATGTAGTTCAAATTTGATTATGCACATAAATGCATTGAAAACTCAGTTAATGCGTAAAAATGCCCAAACGAACCCTGAAAAATCACAAAAAATCACACAACACTCCTGTTGTTCTATGTTGACACGTGTAAAAAAACTTGAAAGCAATAAGAGGCAATGGATATCATTTCGTCCCCAAAGGTGGGACGTTCCCTACCGAAAACCATCTTGCTTGTTGTGAGAAGCTCTGGTTTGTGAGAAGCATATACCCAAACCTGCCCCAAATGGGACAAAATTTGTACCACGGCATGTTCATGCCGCTCCATGAAAGCATGCCAAGTCTCGTGAATTTCTTTTGGATTTAATAGAATTTAAAAACCAGGCACCTCACTGTTTTGCCGACAATCAACGGTGCCATGGTGTTTGAAATTCATTCCCATTTCTTGTATGGGACTTAAGCATGCACCCAAGGACAAAGATTTGATTTTTTAATGAATTTATATGCACTGGAGCATGCGCATGTAGTTCAAATTTGATTATGCACATAAATGCATTGAAAACTCAGTTAATGCGTAAAAATGCCCAAACGAACCCTGAAAAATCACAAAAAATCACACAACACTCCTGTTGTTCTATGTTGACACGTGAAAAAAAACTTGAAAGCAATAAGAGGCAATGGATATCATTTCGTCCCCAAAGGTGGGACGTTCCCTACCGAAAACCATCTTGCTTGTTGTGAGAAGCTCTGGTTTGTGAGAAGCATATACCCAAACCTGCCCCAAATGGGACAAAATTTGTAACACGGCATGTTCATGCCGCTCCATGAAAGCATGCCAAGTTTCATGAATTTCAGACGAGTATTGGATTTACTAGAATTTAAAAACCAGGCATCTCACTGTTTTGCCGGCAATCAACGGTGCGCTGGTGTTTGAAATTCATTTCATTTTCTTGCATGGGACCTAAGCATGCACCCAAGGACATAAATTTTGATTTTCAACGAATTTATATGCACTGGAGCATGCGCATTTAGTTCATATTTGAATTATGCACATAAATGCATTGAAAACTCAGTTAATGCATAAAAATGTCCAAACGAACCCTGAAAATCAGAAAAAATCACACAACACTCCTGTTGTTCTATGTTGACGTGAGAAAAAAACTTGAAAGCAATAAGAGGCAATGGATATCGTTTCGTCCCCAAAGGTGGTACGTTCCCTACCGAAAACCATCATGCTTGTTGTGAGAAGCTCCGGTTTGTGAGAAGCATATACCCAAACCTGCCCCAAATGGACAAAATTTGTACCACAGTATGTTGATGCCGCTCCATGATAGCATGCCAAGTTTCATGAATTTCAGACGAGTTTAGGATTTACTAGAATTAAAAAACCAGGCATCTCACTGTTTTGCCGGCAATCAACGGTGCCATGGTGTTTGAAATTCATTCCCATTTCTTGCATGGGACCTAAGCATGCACCCAAGGACAAAGATTTGATTTTTAATGAATTTATATGCATTGGAGCATGCGCATGTAGTTCAAATTTGAATTATGGACATAAATGCATTGAAAACTTAGTAAATGCATAAAAATGTCCAAACGAACCCCGAAAAATCACAAAAATTCACACAACACTCCTGTTGTTCTATGTTGACACGAGAAAAAAAACTTGAAAGCAATAAGAGGCAATGGATATCGTTTCGTCCCCAAAGGTGGGACGTTCCCTACCGAAAACCATCATGCTTGTTGTGAGAAGCTCTGGTTTGTGAGAAGCATATACCCAAACCTGCCCCAAATGGGACAAAATTTGTACCACGGCATGTTCATGCCGCTCCATGAAAGCATGCCAAGTCTCGTGAATTTCTTTTGGATTTAATAGAATTTAAAAACCAGGCACCTCACTGTTTTGCCGACAATCAAGGGTGCCATGGTGTTTGAAATTCATACCCATTTCTTGTATGGGACTTAAGCATGCACCCAAGGACAAAGATTTGATTTTTTAATGAATTTATATGCACTGGAGCATGCGCATGTAGTTCAAATTTGAATTATGCACATAAATGCATTGAAAACTCAGTTAATGCGTAAAAATGCCCAAACGAACCCTGAAAAATCACAAAAAATCACACAACACTCCTGTTGTTCTATGTTGACACGTGAAAAAAACTTGAAAGCAATAAGAGGCAATGGATATCATTTCGTCCCCAAAGGTGGGACGTTCCCTACCGAAAACCATCATGCTTGTTGTGAGAAGCTCTGGTTTGTGAGAAGCATATACCCAAACCTGCCCCAACTGGGACAAAATTTGTACCACGGCATGTTCATGCCGCTCCATGAAAGCATGCCAAGTTTCATGAATTTCAGACGAGTTTTGGATTTACTAGAATTTAAAAACCAGGCATCTCACTGTTTTGCCGGCAATCAACGGTGTGCTGGTGTTTGAAATTCATTTCATTTTCTTGCATGGGACCTAAGCATGCACCCAAGGACATAGATTTTATTTTTCAACGAATTTATATGCACTGGAGCATGCGCATTTAGTTCATATTTGAATTATGCACATAAATGCATTGAAAACTCAGTTAATGCATAAAAATGTCCAAACGAACCCTGAAAAATCAGAAAAAATCACACAACACTCCTATTGTTCTATGTTGACGTGAGAAAAAAACTTGAAAGCAATAAGAGGCAATGGATATCGTTTCGTCCCCAAAGGTGGTACGTTCCCTACCGAAAACCATCATGCTTGTTGTGAGAAGCTCCGGTTTGTGAGAAGCATATACCCAAACCTGCCCCAAATGGACAAAATTTGTACCACAGTATGTTGATGCCGCTCCATGATAGCATGCCAAGTTTCATGAATTTCAGACGAGTTTAGGATTTACTAGAATTAAAAAACCAGGCATCTCACTGTTTTGCCGGCAATCAACGGTGCCATGGTGTTTGAAATTCATTCCCATTTCTTGCATGGGACCTAAGCATGCACCCAAGGAAAAAGATTTGATTTTTAATGAATTTATATGCATTGGAGCATGCGCATGTAGTTCAAATTTGAATTGTGCACATAAATGCATTGAAAACTTAGTAAATGCATAAAAATGTCCAAACGAACCCCGAAAAATCACAAAAATTCACACAACACTCCTGTTGTTCTATGTTGACACGAGAAAAAAAACTTGAAAGCAATAAGAGGCAATGGATATCGTTTCGTCCCCAAAGGTGGGACGTTCCCTACCGAAAACCATCATGCTTGTTGTGAGAAGCTCTGGTTTGTGAGAAGCATATACCCAAACCTGCCCCAAATGGGACAAAATTTGTACCACGGCATGTTCATGCCGCTCCATGAAAGCATGCCAAGTCTCGTGAATTTCTTTTGGATTTAATAGAATTTAAAAACCAGGCACCTCACTGTTTTGCCGACAATCAAGGGTGCCATGGTGTTTGAAATTCATACCCATTTCTTGTATGGGACTTAAGCATGCACCCAAGGACAAAGATTTGATTTTTAATGAATTTATATGCACTGGAGCATGCGGATGTAGTTCAACTTTGAATTGTGCACATAAATGCATTGAAAACTCAGTTAATGCATAAAAATGTCCAAACGAACACCGAAAAATCACAAAAAATCACACAACACCCCTGTTGTTCTATGTTGACACGAGAAAAAAACTTGAAAGCAATAAGAGGCAATGGATATCATTTCGTCCCCAAAGGTGGGACGTTCCCTACCGAAAACCATCATGCTTGTTGTGAGAAGCTCTGGTTTTTGAGAAGCTTATACCCAAACCTGCCCCAAATGGGACAAAATTTGTACCACGGCATGTTGATGCTGCTCCATGATAGCATGCCATGTCTCGTGAATTTCTTCTGGATTTAATAGAATTTAAAAACCAGGCATCTCACTGTTTTGCCGACAATCAACGGTGCCATGGTGTTTGAAATTCATTCCCATTTCTTGCATGGGACCTAAGCATGCACCCAAGGACAAAGATGTGATTTTTCAACGAATTTATATGCACTGGAGCATGCGCATTTAGTTCATATTTCAATTATGCACATAAATGCATTCAAAACTCAGTTAATGCTTAAAAATGTCTAAACGAACCCCGAAAAATCACAAAAAATCACACAACACTCCTGTTGTTCTATGTTGACATGAGAAAAAAACTTGAAAGCAATAAGAGGCAATGGATATCGTTTCATCCCCAAAGGTGGCACGTTCCCTACCGAAAACCATCATGGTTGTTGTGAGAAGCATATACCCAAACCTGCCCCAAATGGACAAAATTTGTACCACAGTATGTTGATGCCACTCCATGATAGCATGCCAAGTTTCATGAATTTCAGACGAGTTTAGGATTTACTAGAATTAAAAAACCAGGCATCTCACTGTTTTGCCGGCAATCAACGGTGCCATGGTGTTTGTAATTCATTCCCATTTCTTGCATGGGACCTAAGCATGCACCCAAGGACAAAGATTTGATTTTTAATGAATTTATATGCATTGGAGCATGCGCATGTAGTTCAAATTTGAATTATGCACATAAATGCATTGAAAACTTAGTAAATGCATAAAAATGTCCAAACGAACCCCGAAAAATCACAAAAATTCACACAACACTCCTGTTGTTCTATGTTGACACGAGAAAAAAAACTTGAAAGCAATAAGAGGCAATGGATATCGTTTCGTCCCCAAAGGTGGGACGTTCCCTACCGAAAACCATCATGCTTGTTGTGAGAAGCTCTGGTTTGTGAGAAGCATATACCCAAACCTGCCCCAAATGGGACAAAATTTGTACCACGGCATGTTCATGCCGCTCCATGAAAGCATGCCAAGTCTCGTGAATTTCTTTTGGATTTAATAGAATTTAAAAACCAGGCACCTCACTGTTTTGCCGACAATCAAGGGTGCCATGGTGTTTGAAATTCATACCCATTTCTTGTATGGGACTTAAGCATGCACCCAAGGACAAAGATTTGATTTTTTAATGAATTTATATGCACTGGAGCATGCGCATGTAGTTCAAATTTGAATTATGCACATAAATGCATTGAAAACTCAGTTAATGCGTAAAAATGCCCAAACGAACCCTGAAAAATCACAAAAAATCACACAACACTCCTGTTGTTCTATGTTGACACGTGAAAAAAACTTGAAAGCAATAAGAGGCAATGGATATCATTTCGTCCCCAAAGGTGGGACGTTCCCTACCGAAAACCATCATGCTTGTTGTGAGAAGCTCTGGTTTGTGAGAAGCATATACCCAAACCTGCCCCAACTGGGACAAAATTTGTACCACGGCATGTTCATGCCGCTCCATGAAAGCATGCCAAGTTTCATGAATTTCAGACGAGTTTTGGATTTACTAGAATTTAAAAACCAGGCATCTCACTGTTTTGCCGGCAATCAACGGTGTGCTGGTGTTTGAAATTCATTTCATTTTCTTGCATGGGACCTAAGCATGCACCCAAGGACATAGATTTTATTTTTCAATGAATTTATATGCACTGGAGCATGCGCATTTAGTTCATATTTGAATTATGCACATAAATGCATTGAAAACTCAGTTAATGCATAAAAATGTCCAAACGAACCCTGAAAAATCAGAAAAAATCACACAACACTCCTATTGTTCTATGTTGACGTGAGAAAAAAACTTGAAAGCAATAAGACGCAATGGATATCGTTTCGTCCCCAAAGGTGGTACGTTCCCTACCGAAAACCATCATGCTTGTTGTGAGAAGCTCCGGTTTGTGAGAAGCATATACCCAAACCTGCCCCAAATGGACAAAATTTGTACCACAGTATGTTGATGCCGCTCCATGATAGCATGCCAAGTTTCATGAATTTCAGACGAGTTTAGGATTTACTAGAATTAAAAAACCAGGCATCTCACTGTTTTGCCGGCAATCAACGGTGCCATGGTGTTTGAAATTCATTCCCATTTCTTGCATGGGACCTAAGCATGCACCCAAGGAAAAAGATTTGATTTTTAATGAATTTATATGCATTGGAGCATGCGCATGTAGTTCAAATTTGAATTATGCACATAAATGCATTGAAAACTTAGTAAATGCATAAAAATGTCCAAACGAACCCTGAAAACTCAGAAAAAATCACACAACACTCCTGTTGTTCTATGTTGACATGAGAAGAAAACTTGAAAGCAATAAGAGGCAATGGATATCGTTTCGTCCCCAAAGGTGGGACGTTCCCTACCGAAAACCATCATGCTTGTTGTGAGAAGCTCTGGTTTGTGAGAAGCATATACCCAAACCTGCCCCAAATGGGACAAAATTTGTACCACGGCATGTTCATGCCGCTCCATGAAAGCATGCCAAGTCTCGTGAATTTATTTTGGATTTAATAGAATTTAAAAACCAGGCACCTCACTGTTTTGCCGACAATCAACGGTGCCATGGTGTTTGAAATTCATTCCCATTTCTTGTATGGGACTTAAGCATGCACCCAAGGACAAAGATTTGATTTTTAATGAATTTATATGCACTGGAGCATGCGCATGTAGTTCAAATTTGATTATGCACATAAATGCATTGAAAACTCAGTTAATGCGTAAAAATGCCCAAACGAACCCTGAAAAATCACAAAAAATCACACAACACTCCTGTTGTTCTATGTTGACACGTGAAAAAAAACTTGAAAGCAATAAGAGGCAATGGATATCATTTCGTCCCCAAAGGTGGGACGTTCCCTACCGAAAACCATCTTGCTTGTTGTGAGAAGCTCTGGTTTGTGAGAAGCATATACCCAAACCTGCCCCAAATGGGACAAAATTTGTACCACGGCATGTTCATGCCGCTCCATGAAAGCATGCCAAGTTTCATGAATTTCAGACGAGTATTGGATTTACTAGAATTTAAAAACCAGGCATCTCACTGTTTTGCCGGCAATCAACGGTGCGCTGGTGTTTGAAATTCATTTCATTTTCTTGCATGGGACCTAAGCATGCACCCAAGGACATAGATTTTGATTTTCAATGAATTTATATGCACTGGAGCATGCGCATTTAGTTCATATTTGAATTATGCACATAAATGCATTGAAAACTCAGTTAATGCATAAAAATGTCCAAACGAACCCTGAAAAATCAGAAAAAATCACACAACACTCCTGTTGTTCTATGTTGACGTGAGAAAAAAACATGAAAGCAATAAGAGGCAATGGATATCGTTTCGTCCCCAAAGGTGGTACGTTCCCTACCGAAAACCATCATGCTTGTTGTGAGAAGCTCCGGTTTGTGAGAAGCATATACCCAAACCTGCCCCAAATGGACAAAATTTGTACCACAGTATGTTGATGCCGCTCCATGATAGCATGCCAAGTTTCATGAATTTCAGACGAGTTTAGGATTTACTAGAATTAAAAAACCAGGCATCTCACTGTTTTGCCGGCAATCAACGGTGCCATGGTGTTTGAAATTCATTCCCATTTCTTGCATGGGACCTAAGCATGCACCCAAGGACAAAGATTTGATTTTTAATGAATTTATATGCATTGGAGCATGCGCATGTAGTTCAAATTTGAATTATGCACATAAATGCATTGAAAACTTAGTAAATGCATAAAAATGTCCAAACGAACCCCGAAAAATCACAAAAATTCACACAACACTCCTGTTGTTCTATGTTGACACGAGAAAAAAAACTTGAAAGCAATAAGAGGCAATGGATATCGTTTCGTCCCCAAAGGTGGGACGTTCCCTACCGAAAACCATCATGCTTGTTGTGAGAAGCTCTGGTTTGTGAGAAGCATATACCCAAACCTGCCCCAAATGGGACAAAATTTGTACCACGGCATGTTCATGCCGCTCCATGAAAGCATGCCAAGTCTCGTGAATTTCTTTTGGATTTAATAGAATTTAAAAACCAGGCACCTCACTGTTTTGCCGACAATCAAGGGTGCCATGGTGTTTGAAATTCATACCCATTTCTTGTATGGGACTTAAGCATGCACCCAAGGACAAAGATTTGATTTTTTAATGAATTTATATGCACTGGAGCATGCGCATGTAGTTCAACTTTGAATTGTGCACATAAATGCATTGAAAACTAAGTTAATGCATAAAAATGTCCAAACGAACACCGAAAAATCACAAAAAATCACACAACACTCCTGTTGTTCTATGTTGACAAGAGAAAAAAACTTGAAAGCAATAAGAGGCAATGGATATCATTTCGTCCCCAAAGGTGGGACGTTCCCTACCGAAAACCATCATGCTTGTTGTGAGAAGCTCTGGTTTTTGAGAAGCTTATACCCAAACCTGCCCCAAATGGGACAAAATTTGTACCACGGCATGTTGATGCTGCTCCATGATAGCATGCCATGTCTCGTGAATTTCTTCTGGATTTAATAGAATTTAAAAACCAGGCATCTCACTGTTTTGCCGACAATCAACGGTGCCATGGTGTTTGAAATTCATTCCCATTTCTTGCATGGGACCTAAGCATGCACCCAAGGACAAAGATGTGATTTTTCAACGAATTTATATGCACTGGAGCATGCGCATTTAGTTCATATTTCAATTATGCACATAAATGCATTCAAAACTCAGTTAATGCTTAAAAATGTCTAAACGAACCCCGAAAAATCACAAAAAATCACACAACACTCCTGTTGTTCTATGTTGACATGAGAAAAAAACTTGAAAGCAATAAGAGGCAATGGATATCGTTTCATCCCCAAAGGTGGCACGTTCCCTAACGAAAACCATCATGGTTGTTGTGAGAAGCATATACCCAAACCTGCCCCAAATGGACAAAATTTGTACCACAGTATGTTGATGCCACTCCATGATAGCATGCCAAGTTTCATGAATTTCATATGAGTTTTGGATTTACTAGAATTTAAAAACCAGGCATCTCTCTGTTTTGCTGGCAATCAATGGTGCCATGGTGTTTGAAATTCATTCCCATTTCTTGCATGGGACCTAACCATGCACCCAAGGACAAATATTTGATTTTTCAATGAATTATAGGCACTAGAGCAGGCGCATGTAGTTCAACTTTGAATTGTGCACATAAATGCATTGAAAACTCAGTTAATGCATAAAAATGTCCAAACTTACCCCGAAAAATCACAAAAAATCACACAACACTCCTGTTGTTCTATGTTGACACGAGAAAAAAAACATGAAAGCAATAAGAGGCAATGGATATCGTTTCGTCCCCAAAGGTGGCACGTTCCCTACCGAAAACCATCATGGTTGTTGTGAGAAGCTCCGGTTTGTGAGAAGCATATACCCAAACCTGCCCCAAATGGAAAAAATTTGTACCACAGTATGTTGATGCCGCTCCATGATAGCATGCCAAGTTTCATGAATTTCAGATGAGTTTTGGATTTACTAGAATTTAAAAACCAGGCATCTCACTGTTTTGCCGGCAATCAATTGTGCCATGGTGTTTGAAATTCATTCCCATTTCTTGCATGGGACCTAAGCATGCACCCAAGGACAAAGATTTGCATTTTAATGAATTTATATGCATTGGAGCATGCGCATGTAGTTCAAATTTGAATTATGCACATAAATGCATTCAAAACTTAGTAAATGCATAAAAATGTCCAAACGAACCCCGAAAAATCACAAAAATTCACACAACACTCCTGTTGTTCTATGTTGACACGAGAAAAAAACTTGAAAGCAATAAGAGGCAATGGATATCGTTTCGTCCCCAAAGGTGGGACGTTCCCTACCGAAAACCATCATGCTTGTTGTGAGAAGCTCTGGTTTGTGAGAAGCATATACCCAAACCTGCCCCAAATGGGACAAAATTTGTACCACGGCATGTTCATGCCGCTCCATGAAAGCATGCCAAGTCTCATGAATTTCTTTTGGATTTAATAGAATTTAAAAACCAGGCACCTCACTGTTTTGCCGACAATCAACGGTGCCATGGTGTTTGAAATTCATTCCCATTTCTTGTATGGGACTTAAGCATGCACCCAAGGACAAAGATTTGATTTTTTAATTAATTTATATGCACTAGAGCATGCGCACGTAGTTCAAATTTGAATTATGAACATAAATGCATTGAAAACTCAGTTAATGCATAAAAATGCCCAAACGAACCCTGAAAAATCACAAAAAATCACACAACACTCCTGTTGTTCTATGTTGACACGTGAAAAAAACTTGAAAGCAATAAGAGGCAATGGATATCGTTTCGTCCCCAAAGGTGGGACGTTCCCTACCGAAAACCATCATGCTTGTTGTGAGAAGCTCTGGTTTGTGAGAAGCATATACCCAAACCTGCCCCAAATGGGACAAAATTTGGACCACGGCATGTTCATGCCGCTCCGTGAAAGCATGCCAAGTTTCATGAATTTCAGACGAGTTTTGGATTTACTAGAATTTAAAAACCAGGCATCTCACTGTTTTGCCGGCAATCAACGGTGCGCTGGTGTTTGAAATTCATTTCATTTTCTTGCATGGGACCTAAGCATGCACCCAAGGACATAGATTTTGTTTTTCAATGAATTTATATGCACTGGAGCATGCGCATTTAGTTCATATTTGAATTATGCACATAAATGCATTGAAAACTCAGTTAATGCATAAAAATGTCTAAACGAACCCTGAAAAATCAGAAAAAATCACACAACACTCCTGTTGTTCTATGTTGACGTGAGAAAAAAACTTGAAAGCAATAAGAGGCAATGGATATCATTTCGTCCCCAAAGGTGGGACGTTCCCTACCGAAAACCATCATGCTTGTTGTGAGAAGCTCTGGTTTGTGAGAAGCATATACCCAAACCTGCCCCAAATGGGATAAAATTTGTACCACGGCATGTTGATGCCGCTCCATGATAGCATGCCAAGTCTCGTGAATTTCTGTTGGATTTAATAGAATTTAAAACCAGGCATCTCACTGTTTTGCCGACAATCAACGGTGCCATGGTGTTTGAAATTCATTCTCATTTCTTGCATGGGACCTAAGCATGCAGCCAAGGACAAAGATTTGATTTTTCAATGAATTTATATGCACTGGAGCATCCGCATGTAGTTCAAATTTGAATTATGCACATAAATGCATTGAAAACTAAGTTAATGCATAAAAATGGCCAAAGGAACCCCAAAAATTCACAAAAATTCACACAACACTCCTGTTGTTCTATGTTGACACGAGAAAAAGACTTGAAAGCATTAAGAGGCAATGGATATCGTTTCATCCCCAAACGTGGGACGTTCCCTACCGAAAACCATCATGCTTGTTGTGAGAAGCTCCAGTTTTTTGCAAGCATATACCCAAACCTGCCCTAAAATGGGAAAAAATTTGTACCACGGCAGGTTTATGCCGCTCCATGATAGCATGCCAAGTTTCATGAATTTCAGACGAGTTTTGGATTTACTAGAATTTAAAAACCAGGGATCCCACTGTTTTGCCGGCAATCAACGGTGCGATGGTGTTTGAAATTCATTCCTATTACTTGCGTGGGACCTAAGCATGGAACCAAGGACAAAGATTTGATTTTCAATGAATTTATATGCACTGGAGCATGCGCATGTAGTTCAACTTTGAATTATGCACATAAATGCATTAAAAACTCAGTTAATGCATAAAAATGTCCAAACGAACACCGAAAAATCACAAAAAATCACACAACACTCCTGTTGTTCTATGTTGACACGAGAAAAAAACTTGAAAGCAATAAGAGGCAATGGATATCGTTTCATCCCCAAAGGTGGCACGTTCCCTACCGAAAACCATCATGGTTGTTGTGAGAAGCATATACCCAAACCTGCCCCAAATGGACAAAATTTGTACCACAGTATGTTGATGCCGCTCCATGATAGCATGCCAAGTTTCATGAATTTCATATGAGTTTTGGATTTACTAGAATTTAAAAACCAGGCATCTCACTGTTTTGCTGGCAATCAACGGTGCCATGGTGTTTGAAATTCATTCCCATTTCTTGCATGGGACCTAACCATGCACCCAAGGACAAATATTTGATTTTTCAATGAATTTATATGCACTGGAGCATGCGCATGTAGTTCAACTTTGAATTATGCACATAAATACATTGAAAACTCAGTTAATGCATAAAAATGTCCAAACGAACCCCGAAAAATCACAAAAAATCACACAACACTCCTGTTGTTCTATGTTGACACGAGAAAAAAAACTTGAAAGCAATAAGAGGCAATGGATATAGTTTCGTCCCCAAAGGTGGCACGTTCCCTACCAAAAACCATCATGGTTGTTGTGAGAAGCTCTGGTTTGTGAGAAGCATATACCCAAACCTGCCCCAAATGGACAAAATTTGTACCACAGTATGTTGATGCCGCTCCATGATAGCATGCCAAGTTTCATGAATTTCAGATGAGTTTTGGATTTACTAGTATTTAAAAACCAGGCATCTCACTGTTTTGCCGGCAATCAACGGTGCCATGGTGTTTGAAATTCATTCCCATTTCTTGCATGGGACCTATGCATGCACCCAAGGACAAATATTTGATTTTTCAATGAATTTATATGCACTGGAGCATGTGCATGTAGTTCAAATTTGAATTATGCACATAAATGCCTTGAAAACTCACTTAATGCATAAAAATGTCCAAACGAACCCTGAATAATTCCAATTCTTTTATGATCACTGTAGATAGAAGGTCTAGCAATTCAAACACCGTCCATGACTGCTGTGACCCCATTATGTAATTCAAATCAAGACCAAAAATCAAGTAGATCCCACACAGTTTATTATAACCAACCGTGTGAGATGCAGCACAAAATATCTTTGGACCGTGTCTGAATAAGGGACCGTGTCTGATGACACTTTGCGCACCAGTTTTTGGCTGAAGCGATTCCAAATTTTCGGCTTCCACGAAAATATCTACCTCCCCACCCCCTTCCCCCTTACCAAAAGCCACATTTCCCCTCTTTCCGCCTTCCTTTCCAAGTTGAAACCTTCACTCCTTGCTTGCAGCGCCGCCGCCTCCTCGCCGGCGACCCTCCATCACGCTGCTCGGCCTTGCCTGTCCAGGCAGGTAATCCACACCTGACCCCCATCCTCCTCCTCCTTCCACATCCCACATGCCCCGACCGCCGGCGCGAGCGTGACACCTTCCACCCAA
>NW_025225575.1:15285-16202 GCF_018294505.1 Triticum aestivum
AATCACCGACCCCTCCACCAAATAAGCGCCGGCCTAAGCCATGGTGCACGCAGTATAGCCAGGACCTCAAGGAGCATTTGGCAGCGGAGAAGCAAATCGCGGCCGCACGCACGGA
Source organism: Triticum aestivum (assembly GCF_018294505.1). Lineage (NCBI taxonomy): Eukaryota > Viridiplantae > Streptophyta > Magnoliopsida > Poales > Poaceae > Triticum > Triticum aestivum. Next base: position 15,401 of record NW_025225575.1, read on the forward strand.
TGAGGTCGCGATGGCTGCCATTCGTGCCGACCCCCAGATCTTGGAGGAGCACCTCGCCATCGAGGCCACCATTGATGCCTCGGGCACCGACGCCGCGACGCGGTTGGCTGCTTTAAACGACAGTTCGTGGCGTTTTCTCGAGGCCACCGTCGGTGCCTTCGATGAAGACTACGAGGTGTTTTCTCAGCGTGCACGTTCTTACCTCATCTCGAGAGCCAGCAGGTTGGTGCCCGGAGCGGCTCAGGCAACTCACCACTACAACGAGGGCACCCACGATGCGGAGGCCTCGCCCTCTTCCATGTCCAAGGAGGCAATCATCATCGATATCTCCGACAATGAGGAGTAGCTTGTCTTATTAGCTCACTATAATGACCCAAGTTCAGTTTGCTAGCTACTGACTTTCCTTAACAAATTCTAGTGAATTGTGCTATCTAGTTTTACCATGCAATCTTCTGCTATAGTGTATATGTTCTATATGTCGTGCAATGTGGTGTTCAATTAACAGCTTGGTTCAATCCTGCAAATGTGATGTTCAATTCTTCAGGGTGTAATATTTCCAAGTTGTTAAGCATGCTTGGTTTGGTTAACTATCTGATCTTCTATTAGGAGTATGTTATATTGTTCAATTGGTGTTTACTTAACTGCTTGGTTCATTTGTTGTGGCTTGGTTCACTTGTTGTGGTGTTTAATTAACTACTTGGTTCAATTCTGCAATGCGATGTTCAATTGTTGTGGCTGCATTCTGTTATTGTATACCATGTGAGGAATAAATCGAATTCGGCTGTACTAAATACACGAGAAA
>NW_025225575.1:17040-18759 GCF_018294505.1 Triticum aestivum
ATGTTGCATGTGAAACTTGCTGCTAGTGCAGTTGTGTAATGGGGTAGCTGAGTGCTGAAGCTATATCATGTTGTACTCTGATGTATTTCAATTATGAAATCCTGCTTCCTTAATATGGAAATGGAATATATTATGTGCTTAATATGAATGTCAATTAGATTAGTAAATGGATTATTAATAATAGGGCAATTAGCCCACTAAATGGCCAATTAGCTTGCTAATTGGGTTTTCCTATTGCAAACGGTTAATGAGAAACCACCGTGGGCGATGACCTGAGGCAACGCACATAGTTTCTAGGAATAAACCGTGTTGGATCAATGAACAATCACACACGACATTCTCTTCAAAACTGTTTGTGTTACGCCACCTTGCGCAAACATTTTCCTTGGAGCGACTGTGTGGGATGTACATACGAACGGAAACGTATAGCGGGGACTGACTGTGTGGGATGTACTTGCGACCGGAAACAATTTCTCCGTATAATTGTATTTTTTAGCTATACTATACGTATTTCCGTATTTGTGCGCTCGCCGGTCGCACACGACCTCATTTTGCCGAACGTGTGTGCCAGGAAGGCATATCCCCGACGGTTTCTGGGTCGTGTGGGAAGGACTCCCTATCGCCCACACTCACTTGGCGACGGCTCCAGATGCCGTCGCGGAAAGGGGTTAAAAACCGTTTGTTTAGGACCAACACGCACCAGTGCAAGTTCATGGCAGTGACCCACCATGGCTACAACGTCCTCTAGATGCCAGGAAGCGACGGAATCATCACAGTCCCCTGCGAAGAAAGAGATGCGGTGCGCTCCCTCGAGCACGCCTTCCAAGCCGCAGCAATCGAAGACCCCGACAGCGAGGGCGTCCAGTACCCTGCTGAGGCCATCCCCAAGAAGAAGAAGCAACTACTCCGCACAGGGCCTCGGGAGAGCGGCGTCTCCAGCAGCGTCGCCTCAGGATCAGCGCCCGCACTTGGGGCGCCTGAGGGTCCTGGACTAAGGGGTCCTCGGGCGTCCGACCTGTTATTCATTGGGCCAGACTGATGGGCTGTGAAGACATGAAGGCCGAAGACCGCACCGTGTCCGGATTGGACTCTACTTGGCATGGAGGGCAAGCTTGGCGACCAACTATGAAGATTCCTTCTTATGTAACCGACTCCATGTAAACCCTAGATCCTCCCGGTGTCTACATAAACCGGAGGGGTTAGTCCGGAAAGGGGACATTCATGACCATATACACATAGGCTAGGCTTCTAGGGTTTAGCCATTACGATCTCGTGGTTGATTAACTCTTGTAATACTCATATTCATCAAGATCAATGAAGCAGGAAGTAGGGTATTACCTCCGTAGAGAGGGCCCAAACCTGGGTAAACATCGTGTCCCCCGTCTCTTGTCACCATTGATCCTAGACGCACACCTCGGGACCCCCTACCCGAGATCCGCCGGTTTTGACACTGGCATTGGTGCTTTCATTGAGAGTTCCACTGTGCCATCGTCAAAAGGTTTGATGGCCCCTTCAATCGTCGATGATCATGCTGTCCAGGGAGAAACCTTTCTCCTCGAACAGATCTTCGTGTTCGGCGGCTTCGTACTGCGGGCCAACTCGCTTGGCCATCTGGAGCAGATCGATAGCTACGCCCCTGGCCATTAGGTCATATTCGGAAGCTTGAACTACGTTGCGAACATCCATGGAGACTTGATCTTCGACGGATTCGAGACCGCG
>NW_025225575.1:20044-32622 GCF_018294505.1 Triticum aestivum
GGCCGTCAAATCAAGAGCAAAATAGCTCGAGGGAACACTCGCGACATCAACCAAGACCCGGAGTATAGAGCAGGGCGCACAAGATCGATGTACAGATCACGGAGATACACCCCGGCCGACTATGATGGTCACCCATTCGGACACTACAGAGTCGACCACGCCCGGTCTGAACTCCGTAAGCGGAGTCCGCCGGAGGTGCTTCACAGTGTGGCCCAACATAGAGGAGCCGCACACCCTCTCTGCTTCACCGACGAGGTAATGGAGCACGAATTCCCAGACGGGTTCAAACCCATTAACATCGAATCATACGATGGAACAACAGATCCCGCGGTATGGATTGAGGATTACCTCCTCCATATTCACATGGCTCGCGGAGACGACCTTCATGCCATTAAATACATACCTCTCAAGCTTAAGGGGCCAACTCGCTACTGGCTAAACAGTTTACCAGAAAATTCTATTGGTAGCTGGGAAGACTTGGAAGACGCCTTTCGAGACAACTTCCAAGGAACATATGTCCGACCTCTAGATGCCGATGACTTAAGTCATATTGTCCAGAAGCCCGGCGAGTCAATCAGGGAGCTCTGGACTAGGTTCTTAGTCAAAAAGAACCAAATTGTTGACTGACCAGACGCAGAAGCCCTCGCAGCCTTCAAACATGGTGTCCGGGATGAATGGCTAGCGCGTCACCTCGGCCAGGAAGGACCCAAGTCCATGATAGCCCTTACCGCTCTAATGACTCGGTTTTGTGCGGGCGAAGACAACTGGCTTGCTCGTAAAAGCAACAACGCCAGCGACCCGGGCACTTCTGAAATTCGAGACGGCAACGGTAAGCCATGACGAACCAAACACAACAGTCGCAGTAATACATGCGACACAGCGGTGAACGCCGGATTTCACAATCCGAAGCCCGGTCAACGGAAGAAGCCACTAAAGGCAAACCAGGATGGACCATCCACCCTTGACAGGATATTGGACCGACCTTGTCAGATTCACGGTCACCCTGATAGGCCAGCTAATCATACCAATAGAAACTATTGGGTCACCCTGATAGGCCAGCTAAGCAGGCAGGCAAGCTCAACGCCGATCACAAGGGGAGGAGGCCACCAGGTGATAGAGACGATGGATCGGCTCGCTAGCCGAACACCAGGGGCCAGAAACACTTTCCCTCTGAAGTTCGGCCACTCCCAGAACGGAAATAGCAGTTCGGCTTCCGCCACCCACCTACTGTACTGGCTAAGTTCACACCACGCGTACATCACTATGCACTCAAGATACCATATGGGCATCGGCAGAAGCACAATATGGACAACCCTGCAAGAATCCCCGTAACGTTCTTATTCATCTTTCTTATTTTTCTGTATCATTTCTTAAAAACAGGAGACCATGAGGACAACATCTACATCGGACTCTCTCGAAGTTCGGATCTGCACACTCACCTACGGGGCCACTCCCGTTAAGGATTCCCCTCCCCGAGGACGGGCGGCGCAGACATGCGACAGGAGGTCCAAAATAAGCTTTTGTAGACCGCACTCTTTATTTTGAGCCTGTACCATGCCCTTTTCCTCTGTTCCCAACCCCGAGCATGTCAAATAGCTGGGTTGTGGTTTTTACTCTTTATATATATTTATCATTGGCATATTGCTCCGCTCCCAGTAAACTTTATCCGAACTAATCTTTTATGCTCTTTCTACAATGAGTCCGGCCGTAACGGCTGCCTTACAAGACGCGCCTCGGCATAACTTGCCAGGGGCCCGGTATGGGAACAAACGAGCCGCCAGTAAATGCCCGAACAGCTCTATAGCGTACTTCGGCGTCGCAAGTTTGGCCTTATATGCATCAGCTCCGAATCATTGTCTTTGGTCAATAGTTGGGTTGCCCGGCTCCTGTGCTTGCTACCCTACGTTCCGCTCTATCGGCTAGGGTAGTAAAGGGAGAACTACTGTGATTGTGCCCTGGCCTAGACCGGATGAGCACCTCAGTAGAGAAAGCCGAAAACTGACTGTCATGATGCAGCGAGAGCTGGTCAACCACTTGACGACTTATTCGAATCTTTAGTGATTCTCCGTGTCACACGAGGGATCTTTTTTAGATCAACATATGTAATGCACTATGCGCCATATACATACCAGGGGCTATGTCGTAGCCCCACCATAAAACTCCTATGGCTAAGTGAAAGTGTTAACGCCCTATAGTCCGATTGCCTGGTTCACAACATTATCACCTCCTTTAGGGACCAAGATGTTGGATAAAGAGTGATTAAATGCTTTTCCGAACACCCCCGTACTTCCTACGAGGGGGCTGAAGCCGACGACTGGAAAACTTTTAGATTATACTAAAACGGCCACAGAGGAGGAATTCAAGCTTTTGAGCAAAATATAAATAGATTAACTATAAAGTTGTCTGTTACATCATTATATAAATCACTCGAACATTATATCTTTCGAGCATTGACCCTCTATCAAGCGGGCGGCATCCAAGACATCTTCAAAATAGTGCTCTGGCTCATTACTGTCCTGGCCCTTGGGTGGACTCCTCGCCGCAACATCAATGGCCTTCATCTTTGCCCAAAATGTTTTGACTCGGGCAAAGGCCATCCGTGCACCCTCAATGCACGCCGACCGCTTCACAGCGTCGATATGTGGCACCGCGTCAACAAGCTGCCGCACCAGGCCAAAATAACTACTCGGAATAGGCTCACTTGGCCACAACCGGATTATGACATTCTTCATGGCGTCGCCAGATATCCTATGAAGCTCGGCCCACTGGGACATCTGTTCATTGAGCAACAGAGGGCGCTTCGACGCGCCGAATTGTGACCAGAAAAGCTTCTCCGTTGCATACCCTCTTGTGCGTGGTAAAATTGCGCCGCATCGGAAGAACTCTTCGGCAAGTCCAAAAATTCAGCCGGAGAACTCCAGACCTGGTTTAGCTGAGCATAGTCCGGATCGCCAAACTTGGTCTAAAGCAAAAAGGGCTTACCGGCTGCTATCTCCTTAGCCTGCCGAATCTCTTCATGAGCTGCCCTAGATTCAGACCGAGCTCCACTCGCCTCTCGTACGGCCTTATCAAGCTCCGCCATTTTGGCTTTATTCTCCTTCTCAACGAATTCACATCGGCTGGCAGTGTTCTTCAATTCAAGCACCAGTGCGGATATTTTCTCCTCACCTTGGCGCCGAGCTACTTGTTTGGCTCTTAGATCAGCCGATGCCTTCTCGGCAGCCACATCACTATGCCGGGCCTGCTCCTTGGCTCGGGCTAGCTCTGCCCGAAGAGCTTCAACGGCGGCAGCACCATCTGCAATCATGCACATTTCATATAAACCCTTTTCAGCATCAGGCCTACATTACAAGCACATTGGTGTAAGGAATGCTCGACATATATACCTTGCGAGTCGTCAAGATGCCTGTTGATCAATGCAATGTCATCTTCCGCAATATCTAGCTTCCGCTCCAGTTCGGCCACTTCCGTATTTCGGGTAGCCGCAGGAGGGGAGGTAGCCTGTATTCCAAGTTAAATCAAGGTTAGCAACTGAGCATATCTTTTCGATCCTCCAATCACTTCCGTCGGAAGGCAATCAAAGTCTCAGGGGCTACTACATATACAACAGGTGCACTGTGTCAATATTATTCAATTGGCAAAACTACATCACAAACCTCAAAACCCCTTAGGAGGCTCGTGAAGGCCTCGTTCAACCCGCTCTTCGCGGATAGAACCTTTTCGACCACCGTAACCATCAGGGCACGGTGTTCCTCCGAAACGGACGCTTGTTGCAGCATGTCCGTCAGCATTTCCGGCGCTTCTGGGTCTTCGGAAGCCGCCGCCGGAGTACGGTATTCCTTTGAAGGAATCCGCCCACTCGCCCCCGGGATCGTCTCCGGCTCTAAACCGGATAGGGCGGGGCCGCCATGCTTGATTCCCGAACCCTGAGTGACAGAGACACCACCTTCAGGTAATGCCCTCTTCATTTCCTACGCTGCTTGTCGACCAGGAGGAGCCCCCTGGGACGATACCTCAGAATCATCCGCCCTGTTGGGCGAGGGGCCGGAGAAGGCGTGTCACTCTCCATCATCTCTGGAAGAAGGTCTCCCGAGGAGGAGGACGATTGGGAAACCCCAGGCATTAACATGCGAGGACATACGTATGTCGGAGGATTACTTCAGTAATAAGAAAGGAAAGAGGTATGGTTTAAGTACCCTGCTGCACTTACGGTTTGGCCAGAGGTTTATCCTCATCATAAAGCTCCATGTCAACATCGCTTGCTCGGCCCAAGCCGCCCGTCAATGGCGTTTTCCCTTTCTTGGAAGGTTTCCCCTCCTGACCTTCAGAAGCGGCCCTTTTCTTGCCATGGAAGGCCTCCTCTGCACCTTTGCCCTCGGGCAAGAGGGTTTCGGTTTCCCCAAACACAACGTCTGATTTATCCTTGGGGCAGAGACCACCTCCGGCCTCCCTGTTCTCGCCCTCCTCCGCAGACACCTGGTACGGTGTCGGAGTCAGCATCCTCGTTAGAAGGGCTTTCGCAGAGTCTTCGGGAAGGGGCGCCGGACACCAGATCAACACCGCTTTCTTTATCCAGTCCTGTGAAGGGACGGAGTGTTCAATATCTTACCAAGAGATACTCGAATAAAGGGTGTGCGGAGATCGAATACTTACTACGGTGTCCGGATGATTGCAGTCGAGGCCAACATCTTCGGTGGTGTCCGGCCATTGCTCTCGTTCCCCGAAATATAATTTCCACATTCCCTCGTGCGTAGTGCCGAGGAAATGCTGAAGAGTCCGCCGTCCTTCTGGATTAAACTCCCACATATAGAGAGTCCGTTGACATGGCAGGGTCCGGCGGACTAGCATTACTTGAACGACGTTCACAAGACCAATGCCCTTCGCGGTAAGGCTTCGGATGCGACCTTGCAGAGTCTGCACTTCTTTGACGGATCCCCAGTCCAGTCCCTTATTGATCCATGAAGCAAGCTGAATTGGAGGGCCTGGTCGGAACGCAGGCGTAGCCGCCCACTTGGAGCCCCACGGCTCATTGATATAAAACCACCCCTACTGCCATAGGTCGGAAGACTTGGCGAAAGATCCTTCAAACCAAACCGCGCTGGCAAGCTTGCCTATGGTGACGCTGCCGCACTCTGCCTGCTCCTCCTCTGCCACCTGCGGCCTCACATCAAAGGTCTTGAGCCATAAACCAAAGTGCGGAGGAGTCCGGAGGAAGGCCTCACACGTGACGATAAATGTCGAGATGAGGAGAATAGAGTCCGGGGCCAGATCGTGAAAGTCTAGCCCATAGTAGAATATGAGCCCTCGGACGAAGGGGTTGAGCGCAAACCCTAACCCATGGAGGAAGTGGGACACAAACACTACCCTCTCACCGGATTTGGGGGTAGGAACGACCTGCCCCTGTGCAGGAAGCCGATGAAGGATTTCCGGGGTCAGATACCTAGCCACGCGGAGCTTCGCAATATCCTCCTCTGTAACGGAAGAAGCCACCCACCGGCCTTGATGGCTGGATCCGGACATGATTAGGGCTGGTGGCGATGGGAACACAAGGGTTGGACCTTGGGGTGGCTAGGGTTGAGGAAGAAGCAAGCGCAAAGGAAGAAGATGAGTCTGGGACCCTATAAAGACCCCAAATACTAAGCGTATCCACCTGGGTCTCGAAACTTATCTATCCTCAGAGAATTGTACCCAGGGAATGGTTGGGTTACCAACGCTTGCATTAATGAAAATCCCGTGAATAAGGGAACATGATCTCTGCCTTGGCAAGACGTGCCAGTAAAGCCGCGCCCCGAGACGTGGGGCGACGTGCCAGCCAACGGTTGGAAATAGTAACCGGGCAGGCGTGATGCGATGTCATAAATAGTTACCAACAAATTAAACTCGTGGAATATTGTATTTTCTGCGATTATATACACAGGTCCGGATATATCTACTACATCCAAAGACTACTACGGAGTTCGGAGGAAGGGAACCCGCCTTGCAATGCCGAAGACAATCTGCGCGCCGGACTCCTCGTCATTGAAGCCAGGTTCACGGGCTACTGAGGGAGTCCTGGACTAAGGGGTCCTCGGGAGTCCGACCTGTTATTCATTGGGCCGGACTGATGGGCTGTGAAGACATGAAGGCCGAAGACTGCACCGTGTCCGGATTGGACTCTACTTGGCGTGGAGGGCAAGCTTGGTGACCAACTATGAAGATTCCTTCTTATGTAACCGACTCCATGTAAACCCTAGATCCTCCCGGTGTCTATATAAACCAGAGGGGTTAGTCCGGAAAGGGGACATTCATGACCATATACACATAGGCTAGGCTTCTAGGGTTTAGCCATTACGATCTCGTGGTAGATCAACTCTTGTAATACTCATATTCATCAAGATCAATCAAGCAGGAAGTAGGGTATTACCTCCATAGAGAAGGCCCGAACCTGGGTAAACATCGTGTCCCCCATCTCCTGTTACCATCGATCCTAGACGCACAGTTCGGGACCCCTTACCCGAGATCTGCCAGTTTTGACACCGACAGCGCCTCCCTCCCTCGCATAGGAAGGCGTGCCCGGCGACCTCCTCGGACGAGGCCCGCGGGCTCTCTTCTGGATGGCCTCGGACCTAGCCAATGTCACGAGGGAGGCGCTCGGGCACCATGCGGAGGCGTGCTTTGCCGCACGTTTCCCTCAAGAGGGCGCAGGGCGTGGAGCGCCCAGTGCTCAGGAGTTCATCACCAAGGTCACCCAGGAGCTTCAAGAAGAAAGGACCATGCACGGCGACCGCTGCCCACCTGGCGCAGCTCCCCATCCTGACGAGGATGGCGGGCTGCGCGTCTGAATCGACATTCCAGGGATCAACAAAGCCGCGTCTCAGGAGCGCTTCTGGCCTTCGTGTGTCGGGCGCTATGAGGGTCCACCTCACAGCTATGTCTGCATGCCATTTGGCTTGCCGAACTTGGCGGCCGCCCACCAGCGTCACCTATGGAGCATCCTGGTAGCTCAGGAGGCCAGGCATCACGCAGTCCTGGTGGAGATGGAGACGGTCCTCAAGGAACCGCCCGAGCCCGCAGAGCCTCCAGAGGCTCAGGACCCTGGCAGCTCATGAGGAGCGGCTCCTTCATCACGCGTCTTCGACTACCCCAACACTCCTTCGACAACGAAACCAGGTGACATTTTCCAAGTTTATTCAGCTAGGAGCACCCCTCGGGCTGCATCATTCCCAAGTCACACGGGCCTGCCCCTGCGGCATGTATCCTTTTGCATCTTTAGCTTACTCTACTGGGGGCGCCCCTCGGGCTGCTTCATCCCCAGGCCGCTCGGGTCCGTCCCGGTGGCATGTATCGTTCCTGCATCTACATGAACTAGTTTGCTTCCTCGAATGAGTTATCTATGGTTATCACCCGCCTGCCCGGTACTTCAATACCATGAGCGTCGTACGCCCTTGCAAGCCCACCCACGACCTCCTCATGATTGACGATGGGCACGGCGTCTGTGCTCGGGTCCGTCCCTGTAGCGTCGCTAAATCCAAGAGGCTGAGCTCTGGCTCGCGGGCCTGTCCCATGTACGTCACCTCCCGTGGCCCTTGGTGCCTTGTTCTCGCGTGAGCTAATCATGGATGGGCAGGCTAGGGCGCGCGACCCGGTGCCTTGCCGCCACGGGAGCCGTGCGCCGGTCGTCTTTCTTCAGGATTCTTCTCATGAGAAGACTATGCACGTCATCTGTGCTCGGGCCCGTCCCTGCAGCGTCGATAAACCCAACGACTGAGCTCTGTCTGGCGGGCCGGTCCCGCTCACGTCACCTCCTGGGGCCGCTGGTGTCTGGCCTTCTCATGTGATCGCCTCAGGAGATTCGCCCGGCGCAGGTTGCCTAACCATCTTGCAGGACCATCGCAGCCATCAGGAATCAAGACCAGGCGCAACCCACCTTGAGGTAGGGCCTTGTGAGTCCCGCGCTGGCTCACGAGTGCCCAGACACACCTTGTCCAGCCCTGCCGTGCAAGCCACATGTCGGGGCAGGGCTGTGCACGCCCCTGGGGCTCCACTCAGAGGGAGCCCTCACCCACGCACCAGTGGAAGCTATTGGAAATATGCCCTAGAGGCAATAATAAAATGGTTATTATTATATTTCCTTGTTCATGATAATTGTCTATTGTTAATTCTATAATTGTGTTATCCGGAAATCGTAATACATGTGTGAACACATAGACCATAACATGTCCCTAGTGAGCCTCTAGTTGACTAGCTCGTTGATCAATAGATGGTTACGGTTTCCTGACCATGGACATTGGATGTCATTGATAACGGGGTCACATCATTAGGAGAATGATGTGATGGACAAGACCCAATCCTAAGCATAGCACTAGATCGTGTAGTTCGTTTGCTAAAGCATTTTTGATGTCAAGTATCATTTCCTAAGACCATGAGATCGTGCAACTCCCGGATACCATAGGAATGCTTTGGGTGTACCAAACGTCACAACGTAACTGGGTGGCTATAAAGGTGCACTACAGGTATCTCCGAAAGTGTCTGTTGGGTTGGCACGGATCGAGACTGGGATTTGTCACTCCGTATGATGGAGAGGTATCTCTAGGCCCACTCGGTAATGCATCATCATAATGAGCTCATTGTGACTAAGTAGTTAGTCACGGGATCATGCATTACGGAACGAGTAAAGTGACTTGCCGGTAATGAGATTAAACGAGGTATTGGGATACCGACGATCGAATCTCGGGCAAGTAACGTACCGATAGACAAAGGGAATTGTATACAGGATTGCTTGAATCCTCGACATCGTGGTTCATCCGATGAGATCATCGTGGAACATGTGGGAGCCAACATGGGTATCCAGATCCCGCTGTTGATTATTGGCCGGGGAGATGTCTCGGTCATGTCTACGTGCTCCCGAACCCGTAGGGTCTACACACTTAAGGTTCGGTGACGCTAGAGTTGTAGAGATATTAGTATGCGGTTAACCGAAAGTTGTTCGGAGTCCCGGATGAGATCCCGGACGTCACGAGGAGTTCCGGAATGGTCCGGAGGTAAAGATTTATACATAGGAAGTCCAGTTTCGGCCACCGGGAGAGTTTCGGGGGTCACCGGTATTGTACCGGGACCACCGGAAGGGTCCCGGGGGTCCACCGGGTGGGGCCACCTATCCCGGAGGGCCCCATGGGCTGAAGTGGCGTGGGAACCAGCCCCTGGTGGGCTGGTTCGCCCCACCCAAGGGCCCATGGCACATAGGGTTGGAAACCCTAGGGGGCCGTTGCCCCCCCCGAGGGGGCATGCGCCCCCTGGTTGGAAACCCTAAGGGGGCCGTTGCCCCCTGAGGGGCCGCCCCCCCTCTAGATGGGATCTCCAAGGGGGTCATGCGCCCCCTAGCCCCTATATATAGTGGAGGGGAGGGAGGGCAGCCGCACCCTAAGCCCTGGTGCCTCCCTCTCCCTCCCGTGACACCTCTTCCTCCTCTAGTAGCGCTTGGTGAAGCCCTGCTGGAATCCCGCTGCTTCCACCACCATGCCGTCGTACTGCTGGATCTCCATCAACTTCTCCTTCCCCCTTGCTGGATCAAGAAGGAGGAGACGTCTTTGCTCCGTACGTGTGTTGAACGCGGAGGTGCCGTCCGTTCGGCGCTACGATTATCGGTGATTTGGATCACAACGAGTACGACTCCATCAACCCCGTTCTCTTGAACGCTTCTGCTCGCCATCTACAAGGGTATGTAGATGCACTCCTCTCTCTCTCGTTGCTAGATGACTCCATAGATTTATCTTGGTGATGCGTAGAAAATTTTAAATTTCTGCAACGATCCCCAACAGTGGCATCATGAGCTAGGTCTATGCGTAGTTTCTATGCACGAGTAGAACACAAGTTATTGTGGGCGTCGATCTTGTCAATTTACTTGCCGTTACTAGTCTTATCTTGATTCGGCGGCATCGTGGGATGAAGCGGCCCGAACCGACCTTACACGTACGCTTACGTGAGACATGTTCCACCGACTGACATGCACTAGTTGCATAAGGTGGCTAGCGGGTGTCTGTCTCTCCCACTTTAGTCGGATCGGATTCGATGAGAAGGGTCCTTATGAAGGGTAAATAGAAATGGGCATATCACATTGTGGTTTTGGCGTAGGTAAGAAACGTTCTTGCTAGAAACCTATAGCATCCACGTAAATTTTTTGCAACAACAATTAGAGGACGTCTAAATTGTTTTTGCAGCATGTGTCATGTGATGTGATATGGCCAGAAGAATGTGATGAATGATATATGTGATGTATGAGATTGATCATGTTCTTGTAATAGGAATCACGACTTGCATGTCGATGAGTATGACAATCGGCAGGAGCCATAGGAGTTGTCTTAATTTATTTATGACCTGCGTGTCAACTGAAACGTCATGTAATTACTTTACTTTATTGCTAACCGTTAGCCATAGTAGTAGAAGTAATAGTTGGCGAGACAACTTCATGAAGACACGAAGATGGAGATCATGATGATGGAGATCATGGTGTCATGCCGGTGACAATGATGAACATGGCGCCCCGAAGATGGAGATCAAAAGGAGCAAAATGATATTGGCCATATCATGTCACTATTTGATTGCATGTGATGTTTATCATGTTTTACATCTTATTTGCTTAGAACGATGGTAGCATAAATAAGATGATCCCTCGCTAAAATTTCAAGAAAGTGTTCCCCCTAACTGTGCACCGTTGCGAAGGTTCGTTGTTCCGAAGCACCACGCGATGATCGGGTGTGATAGGTTCTAACGTTCGCATACAACGGGTGTAAGCCAGATTTACACACGCAATACACTTAGGTTGACTTGACAAGCCTAGCATGTACAGACATGGCCTCGGAACACAAGAGACCGAAAGGTCGAACATGAGTCGTATAGAAGATACGATCAACATGAAGATGTTCACCGATCATGACTAGTCCGTCTCACGTGATGATCGGACACGGCCTAGTTGACTCGGATCATGTATCACTTAGATGACTAGAGGGATGTCTGTCTGAGTGGGAGTTCATTAATAATTTGATTAGATGAACTTAATTATCATGAACTTAGTCTAAAATCTTTACAATATGTCTTGTAGATCAAATGGCCCATGCTAATGTCAACCTCAACTTCAACGCGTTCCTAGAGAAAACCAAGCTGAAAGACGATGGTAGAAACTATACGGACTGGGTCCGGAACTTGAGGATCATCCTCATAGCTGCCAAGAAAGCATATGTCCTTGAAGCACCGCTAGGTGAAGCACCCGTCCCTGCAAACCAAGACGTTATGAACGCCTGGCAAACACGTGTTGATGATTACTCCCTGGTTCAGTGCGGCATGCTTTACAGCTTAGAACCGGGGCTCCAAAAGCGTTTCGAGCAGCACGGAGCATATGAGATGTTCCATGAGCTGAAAATGGTTTTCCAAGCTCATGCCCGGGTCGAGAGATATGAAGTCTCTGACAAGTTCTACAGTTGTAAGATGGAGAATAGTTCCGTCAGCGAACACATACTCAAAATGTCTGGGTTGCACCACCACTTGTCTCAGCTGGGAGTTAATCTCCCGGATGACGCGGTCGTTGACAGAATCCTTCAGTCGCTTCCACCTGGCTACAAGAGCTTTGTGATGAACTTCAATATGCAGGGGATGGAAAAGACCATTCCTGAGGTATATTCAATGCTGAAATCAGCAGAGGTGGAGATCAAAAAGGAACATCAAGTGTTGATGGTGAATAAAACCACTAAGTTCAAGAAAGGCAAGGGTAAGAAGAACTTCAAAAAATACAGCAAGGGAGTTGCCGCGCCCGGTAAGCAAGCTGCCAGGCAGAAGACAAAGAATGGACCCAATCCTGAGACTGAGTGCTTTTATTGCAAGGGAAACAGTCACTGGAAGCGGAACTGCCCCAAGTACATAGCGGATAAGAAGGCCAGCAATACCAAAGGTATATGTGATATACATGTTATTGATGTGTACCTAACCAGCGCTCGTAGTAGCTCCTGGATATTTGATACCGGTGTGGTTGCTCATATTTGTAACTCAAAGCAGGAGCTGCGGAATAAGCGGAGACTGGCGAAGGACGAGGTGACTATGCGCGTCGGGAATGGTTCCAAGGTCGATGTGATCGCCGTCGGCACGCTACCTCTACATTTACCTATGGGATTAGTTTTAAACCTCAATAATTGTTATTTAGTGCCAGATTTTGAGCATGAACATTGTATCTGGATCTCGTTTGATGCGAGATGGCCACTCATTTAAATCAGAGAATAATGGTTGTTCTATTTATATGAGAGATGTGTTTTATGGTCATGCCCCTCTGGTTAATGGTTTATTCTTAATGAATCTCGAACGTGATGTTACACATATTCATAGTGTGAATGCCAAGAAATGTAAGGTTGATAATGATAGTCCCACATACTTGTGGCAGTGCCGCCTTGGTCACATTGGTGTCAAACGCATGAAGAAACTCCATGCAGATGGACTTTTGGAGTCTCTTGATTATGAATTATTTGACACGTGCGAACCATGCCTCATGGGCAAAATGACCAAGACTCCGTTCTCCGAAACAATGGAGTGAGCAACCAACTTATTGGAAATCATAC
>NW_025225575.1:33788-36159 GCF_018294505.1 Triticum aestivum
CTATCATTCTGGGGTTATGCTTTAGAGACTGTCGCATTCACTTTAAATAGGGCTCCGTCGAAATCCGTTGAGATGACACCGTATGAATTATGGCTTGGAAAGAAACCTAAGCTGTCGTTTCTTAAAGTTTGGGGATGCGATGCTTATGTCAAGAAACTTTAACCTGAAAAGCTCGAACCCAAGTCGGAAAAATGCATCTTCATAGGATACCCTAAGGAAACCATTGGGTATACCTTCTACCTCAGATCCGAAGGCAAGATTGGAAAAATGCAGCCGGAAGGTTTTGTCGATCCTAAGAATGCTGACAAGGTATGCAAGCTCCAGCGCTCAATCTATGGGCTGGTGCAGGCATCTCGGAGTTCGAACATTCGCTTTGATCAGATGATCAAAGCGTTTGGGTTTACACAGTCTTATGGAGAAGCCTGTGTTTACAAGAAAGTGAGTGGGAGCACCGTAGCATTTCTCATATTATATGTTGATGACATACTATTGATGGGAAATGATATAGAATTCTTGGAAAGCATAAAGGCGTACTTGAATAAGTGTTTTTCAATGAAGGACCTTGGAGAAGCTGCTTACATATTAGGCATCAAGATCTATAGAGATAGATCGAGACGCCTCATAGGTCTTTCACAAAGCACATACCTTGAAAAGATATTGAAGAAGTTCAATATGGATCAGTCCAAGAAGGGGTTCTTGCCTGTATTGCAAGGTGTGAGATTGAGCACGGCTCAATGCCCGACCACGGCAGAAGATAGAGAAAAGATGAGTGTCATCCCCTATGCCTCGGCCACAGGGTCTATTATGTATGCCATGCTGTGTACCAGACCTGATGTAAACCTTGCCATAAGTTTGGTAGGAAGGTACCAAAGTAATCCCCGCATGGAACACTGGACAGCGGTCAAGAACATCCTGAAGTACCTGAAAAGGACTAAGGATATGTTTCTCGTTTATGGAGGTGACGAAGAGCTCGTCGTCAAGGGTTACGTCGATGCTAGTTTCGACACAGATCTGGATGACTCTAAGTCACAAACTGGATACATGTATATTTTGAATGGTGGGGCAGTCAGCTGGTGCAGTTGCAAGCAAAGCGTCGTGGCGGGATCTACATGTGAAGTAGAGTACATGGCAGCCTCGGAGGCAGCACATGAAGCAATCTGGATGAAGGAGTTCATTGCCGACCTAGGAGTTATTCCCAATGCATCCGGGCCGATGACTCTCTTCCGTGACAACACTGGAGCTATTGCCCTTGCCAAGGATCCCAGGTTTCACAAGAAGACCAGGCACATCAAGCGTCGCTTCAACTCCATTCGTGAAAATGTTCAAAATGGAGACATAGATATTTGTAAAGTGCATACGGATTTGAATGTCGCAGATCCGTTGACTAAACCTCTTCCACGGGCGAAACATGATCAACACCAGAACTCTTTGGGTGTACGAATCATCACAATGTAACTAGATTATTGACTCTGGTGCAAGTGGGAGACTGTTGGAAATATGCCCTAGAGGCAATAATAAAATGGTTATTATTATATTTCCTTGTTCATGATAATTGTCTATTGTTCATGCTATAATTGTGTTATCCGGAAATCGTAGTACATGTGTGAACACATAGACCATAACATGTCCCTAGTGAGCCTCTAGTTGACTAGCTCGTTGATCAATAGATGGTTACGGTTTCCTGACCATGGACATTGGATGTCATTAATAATGGGATCACATCATTAGGAGAACGATGTGATGGACAAGACCCAATCCTAAGCATAGCACTAGATCGTGTAGTTCGTTTGCTAAAGCTTTTCTAATGTCGAGTATCATTTCCTTAGACCATGAGATTGTGCAACTCTCGGATACCGTAGGAAAGCTTTGGGTGTACCAAACGTCACAACGTAACTGGGTGGCTATAAAGGTGCACTACAGGTATCTCCGAAAGTGTCTGTTGGGTTGGCACGGATCGAGACTGGGATTTGTCACTCCGTATGACGGAGAGGTATCTCTGGGCCTACTCGGTAATGCATCATCATAATGAGCTCATTGTGACTAAGTAGTTAGTCACGGGATCATGCATTACGGAACGAGTAAAGTGACTTGCCGGTAATGAGATTGAACGAGGTATTGGGATACCGACGATCGAATCTCGGGCAAGTAACATACCGATAGACAAAGGGAATTGTATACGGGATTGCTTGAATCCTCGACATCGTGGTTCATCCGATGAGATAATTGTGGAACATGTGGGAGCCAACATGGGTATCCAGATCCCACAGTTGGTTATTGGTGGGAGAGATGTCTCGGCCATGTCTACGTGTCTCCCGAACCCGTAGGGTCTACACACTTAAGGTTCGGTGACGCTGGAGTTGTAGAGATATTA
>NW_025225575.1:36663-46670 GCF_018294505.1 Triticum aestivum
TATGCGGTTAACCGAAAGTTGTTCGGAGTCCTGGATGAGATCCCGAACGTCACGAGGAGTTCCGGAATGGTCCGGAGGTAAAGAATTATATATAGGAAGTCCAGTTTCGGCCACTGGGAGAGTTTCGGGGGTCACCGGTATTGTACCGGGACCACCGGAAGGGTCCCGGGGGTCCACCGGGTGGGGCCACCTATCCCGGAGGGCCCCATGGGCTGAAGTGGCATGGGAACCAGCCCCTGGTGGGCTGGTGCGCCACACCCAAGGGCCCAAGGCGCCTAGGGTTGGAAACCCTAGGGGGGCGTTGCCCCCCGAGGGGGCATGCGCCCCCTGGTTGGAAACCCTAAGGGGGCCATTGCCCCCCAAGGGGCCGCCGCCCCCCATCTAGATGGGATCTCCAAGGGGGGCATGTGCCCCCCTAGCCCCTATATATAGTGGAGGGGAGGGAGGGCAGCCGCACCCTAAGCCCTGGCGCCTCCCGCTCCCTCCCGTGACACCTCTTCCTCCTCTAGTAGCGCTTGGCGAAGCCCTGCTGGAATCCCGCTGCTTCCACCACCACGCCGTCGTGCTGCTGGATCTCCATCAACTCCTCCCCTTGCTGGATAAAGAAGGAGGAGACGTCTCTGCTCCGTACGTGTGTTGAACGCGGAGGTGCCGTCCGTTCGGCGCTAGGATCATCGGTGATTTGGATCACGCCGAGTACGACTCCATCAACCCCGTTCTCTTGAACGCTTCCGCTCGCCATCTACAAGGGTATGTAGATGCACTCCTCTCTCTCTCTCGTTGCTAGATGACTTCATAGATTGATCTGGTTGATGCGTAGAAAATTTTAAATTTCTGCAACGATCCCCAACAGAAGCACCATGCTCCGCGCTGGCAGTCGACACGGTCGAGGAGCGGCTATGCCCGTGCAAGTGCGGAAGCGCTATGCTCCGCGTTGGTGATAAACAACTGAGGGCGGCCCCCTGGCCATACCAACCTCAGGGAGCCACCCCGGCTCGGTGTCCAGCCTCACCGCAACGCTTTCCCCTCGGGAGAGCCGCGCGAGGGGGCTGGGCATGGGGGCTGCGCTCGGGTCACGCCCAAGCGTATGCCGCCCTGTCAGGTCTCTCGGACCTGTTCGTCATGCGCCCTCCCGAGTGGAGCCAAGGTATGAAGGTCGTTTGGACGTCAAGGGGGACTCCTGAGCATCGCGACTCAGGAGCCTAACTTGCCACGTAGCCCCTCACCCCTTGGTCTCGTCCTGGTGATCTGGACGACCAAACGAGGGCTGAGGTATGCGCAGGGTCGGGCCCTGCCGACGTAGAACACTAGGCCTACTCCTGCACCTCCTTTTTGTAAGCTGTTTGCGCGTCAAGGGGGACTCCTGAGCATCGCGACTCAGGAGCCTAACTGGCCACGTAGCCCCTCACCCCTTGGTCTCGTCCTGGTGATCCGGACGACCCAACGGCAGCTGAGGTATGCGCGGGGTCGGGCCCTGCCGATGCAGAACACCAAGCAAATGGGAAGGAAATCGCAAAATCTCAAAGAAATATTACAAGACATACTGTTCTTCAAATACCAAACATAAGTTTAATGCCTCCACGAGGCATGGTATGTGTTGTAGAGGAAAAGCAGGAAAAGGAGTCGCCAGCAAGTCATCCCATCATCCCTGGATGCCGCCGTCGCTTGCAAGAGGTGCCCCTTTGACGGTGATGTTGCCCTCACCTATGCCGCCCGCCGGAGTTGCAGGTTCAGCAGCACCACCAGTTGAGGGCGCAGGGTCTAAGGCGCGGAACTTCTTCAGGAAGGCCTCCACCTGGCCCTTCACGGCTTCGGCAGCAGCTGCGCAGTGCTCGTCATCCACAGGCTCCAGCAGCTCATCAAGGTTGGCGTTAGGATCACGAAGATGGAGGTGGCTGAAGACGCGCGTCAGCGCGGCCAAGGAGAGCGCGCGGGCTTCCCCCTCCACCAAGGGGGCGATCCCACCCGTGACATCCTCAAGCGTCGCGACCAGATGAGGAAGCAGCTGGGTGGGGCCCTCGTCGTCTGTCGCCAGCGGCTCCTCCAAGCCCTTCTCATAGAGTGCCCGCAGTGCCACGCGGGACTTCTCCTCAAGGGACTTGAAGGCCACGCGGTCCTCAGCCAGGACCTTCGCCTTGGCTTCCAGCTCGGCCTTCTCTGCCTTCATCTTCTGCTCCAGCTTCTCCAGCCGGCTGCGCTCTGTGGCTTGTGCCTTCGCCAACTGCTCTAGCTCGGCGTCGCGACCCCTAACGACATCCTCTCGGGCCTTCATCTTCTCCTCCTCTGCCTTGCGGCCTCGAGCTTCAGCCGCACGCTCATTGTGCATGGTCTCTAGCTCTGCCTCCAGCGACCGACAGCGATCCTGGGTGGCCCCGGCATCCTTCAGCGCCACTGCTTCTTGTTCTCGGAGGCTGCCGCAGCCTGGCTCAGCACCGCTCGGACGGACACATCGGAGTGAAGCCAGCCAGAGATCAGCTCCAAGTGTCCGGCCACCAGGCGATGGTCGGTGCCTTGAAGATCCTCCCGCAGCAGGGTCAGTGCAGAGAGAGCGTGCTCGAGGACGTCAGGGGACGCGGAAGGATCCGGGGTTAGCAGTGCGGCGGAAGGAGGAGGCAACGTCGTCACCATGGCCTGGGAGGCTGGGAGCTCCTGAGCTTTAGGGGCCCCAGCAACCGAGCCGGACGTTGGCACCTCCGGAGCCAGCGGGGCTACGGGGGCTGCCTCCTCCTGAGGACACTCCCCAAGCCTCGCGAGGACGATCGGGACGGAGAAGCGTGAGCGCCATCACTGCCCTTCCCCATAGAGGGGGTGCAGCCGCCATAGGCAATTTGGTCCCGAGTAGTACCACCGCTTCCTCCTTCCTCTTCTTTGCCGCGGGCATCGGCCTAATTGCACTATGGAGAAGTGTCAAGAATTAGTAGCAGAAGCAAGAACAAGGCAGGATGAGAACACTCTGTGGTCCACCGCGGTGTAGTCTCTCCACTTCTTAAGCTTGAAACCTGAGAGCTTCACAGCCTGAGGCGCGGGCGCGCGGGCTCCAAGAGCGGAAGAGGGGGCAGCAGATGGGCCGGAAGCAGCTCCAGGCAGCATCAGAGCAGGGGCGTCTTCTCGGAGATCAGCGCCGACCCGCCCCTCGTCGGAACCTCGGCTGATGGCCTCCTCCGGGGACTGACCTTGGACCTCGTGAGCCCCCTGCCACGGGCAGCTCCTCCCTCTCCAGGGGGACATCGGCCTCGTCATCATCATCAGGCAGGGTGCGGTGGATGTCGGCCTTGCGCAAAGGGGAGGTCTCCCCCGCCCCTTCACGGGTCGCTTCCAAGTCGCGCTCCTCCTCCTCCTCTTCCTCCTCGCGAGACTCGTCGGAAGACACATCCACTAGAGTTGTCGTCACCAGGACATTCGAGGGCGCAGGCGGCACAAGCCGACGCCCGTTGAAGATGGGCATGGCGGCGGCAGCCTTCGCCCAATCTGGGCGGCGGAACAAGGGAACGAAGGAGTCCATCGGGTACCCTTGGTCGTCCCGAACCAAGGAGCAGAGGGCCGAGCGCAACTCCTCGTTAGAAAGGGCCTCCAGACGCAGGTAGAGGTCGTCCCCTTCATCTCCATGCTTCCACAAGGGGCGCGGGCATGCCTGGAGGGGAGCCACGCGCTGTGCCATGAACTCTTTAACGATCATGGCCCCCGTCAGCTTCGCCGCCCTTGGTTCAATGGGCTTCAGGTCGGCGGTCATCCTCTCCAACACCTGCGCCACCCGAGGGTCGGTGAGCTTCGCACAAGACAACCTGTCATGGGACACGGGCATCTCCGTCGGCAGCACCAGCCGGGGGTGGGAGCACTTGGCATCCATCAGGACCCACTTGCTCCTGAAGCCCTCGGCCTTCTTGCCGGCCTTCGAGATCGCATTGGTCTTGTTGGCCGTGACGAAGTTGACGCAGCCCAAGTTGTTGCCCTCCTTGATCTGGAGGAAGAAGAAGTGGCGCAATAGTGCCACGGATGGCATCACTCCAACGTACGCCTCGTAGTAAAAGGCGAAGTTCGACGGGAGGAGGATGGAGTTGGGATGAAGATGGAGGGCGTGAATCTTGTAATGGCTGAGGACGGAGTAGAAGAAGTCGGAGAAGGGGGAACCAACCCGGCGACAATGCTGCTCATGAAGAAGGGGTAGAAGGTGCTGCCTGAGGCCTCCGGCTCAGCGGAGCCATCCCGGAGCACAGTCTTCCTCTTCTCATCACCCTCCGCCGTCATCAGGAGCACGGCGGCAATGTTCTTCTCCTAAACGCTCGGCGCATCGAGCGCACGCTCGTACCAGGATGGCGGAGGAGCAGCCCGAGCTTTTTTGGGTGCCATTGGCGGCAGGCTTGAAGGAGGATCTGGGCAGATCTGGAGTCTCTGGAAGCGAAGAGCAAGAAAGGGGATCTGGAGCAAGACGATGGAAAGCAATGAAGGCAAATGCAGCCTGCGCCAGCCTTTTGTTAGTCGGGCAGTTGCCGAGGCAGCGTGGGGAAGCATAGACGCCCATGTCCCATCAATCGCCACGTGTCAACCAAGACCGCAGGCTGTTGGGGCCCGCGGTACTCCGCACTTGCCTCTTGGCTTCGCCTCGAAGCTAAGTCCGAGCGCGCCTTGGGCCCGGGGGCTACTGTCGGTGTCATGGGAACGGGGGTCCCCAGACTTGCCTGCCTGCAGCCCACCGTGTGCCTCCACCAGCGGCCCTGTACGGCCCATCTTCATCAGCAAACGCTCAAGACCCTTGCGAGGGGCCAAGCCTCACGAGGCGGACGACGCAAGACCTCCTCGGGGGCGGCCTCGCCAGGCTGGCTCGCGAGGGGCGGAGAGATCAAGGCAAGGGGCACCTCACGAGGTTCCTGTGACGCACGCCATGACGACCAATCCCAGGCGGGCGCCAGCGCGCGCAGTGTACTCTTTTCCTCTTTGGTGCTAAAGAGGCAAGTGCAGGCGAGGAGTCCCGAGGCATCAGGCAAAGGTTTCCATATCGGTGCAACAAGACCAAGACCAGCAGGACGACATGATGGAGGTCACCGTGGAGCCCAGGACGGCGTCACCACCAGAGCCTTTGGCAGGCGAAGACCACCTTTAGTCAGGATAACTTATACTAGTTGTCCCCCTTCAACTTGGCCGTTGTGGGATCCCTTCCCGCCTAAAATTTGGGAAGAGGACCAGGGCCTCTATAAATAGGACTAGCCACCACAGTAGGGGGCAACTCATCTTGGATCAGATCCATTCCATCCTCACACACACAAGCTCACCGAAGCACGAGAACACCTCTCCTCAGGAGGCTGTTCTTCCCTTGTACTTGTTCATCCTCATCCCAAGAGGCAATCGACCACACCACACTGGAGTAGGGTACTACACCACATCGGTGGCCTGAACCAGTATAAACTCTTGTGCCCCTTGTTCTTCGAATTCGACGTGTTGAGACTTGGGATCATGGTGAGTGGGTGAGCTAGGGAAGGGAGAGATCTTCGTGCGCACCCCAGTGTTCAAACCTTGAGGGTTTTGCCGGAACCCGAAATCCAACAGACATAGCCACTACTAGAAACCCTAATCAGTTCGGTCTCACCGATGGGATCTCGGTCTCACCGAGATGGGCTTGCAAACTCTCTCTTGCTTGTTGCAATTATTTTGGTCCCACCGAGATAAGCAATCGGTCCCACCGAGTTTGCCTGACCAACTCTCTGTTTAGCTTATTACCAAAATCGGTCCCACCAAGTTTGTGTAATCGGTCAAACCAAGTTGAGGTTTTACCCTAACCCTAGCACATCGGTCCTACCGAGTTGATCATATTGGTCCCACCGAAAAGCCTAACATTCACATTTTGAACTAAATCGTTCTGACCGAGTTTCATGATTCGGTCCCACCGAGTTTGGTAAATTGTGTGTAACGGCTAGATTTTGTGTGGAGGCTATATATACCCCTCCTCCCACTCTTCATTCGTGGAGAGAGCCATCAGAACGTGCCTACACTTCCAGCATACATTTTCTGAGAAAGAACCACCTAATCATGTGTTGAGACCAAGATATTCCATTCCAACCACAAGAATCTTGATCTCTAGCCTTCCCCAAGTTGCTTCCCACCCAAATCATCTTTCCACCAAATCAAAATCTGTGAGAGAGAGTTGAGTGTTGGGGAGACTATCATTTGAAGCACAAGAGCAAGGAGTTCATCATCAACACACCATC
Source organism: Triticum aestivum (assembly GCF_018294505.1). NCBI lineage: Eukaryota > Viridiplantae > Streptophyta > Magnoliopsida > Poales > Poaceae > Triticum > Triticum aestivum. The sequence continues at coordinate 42,864 of NW_025225575.1, forward strand.
TATTACCTTTTGGAGAGTGGTGTCTCCTAGATTGATTAGGTGTCACTTGGGAGCCTCCGTCAAGATTGTGGAGTTGAACCAAGGAGTTTGTATGGGCAAGGAGATCGCCTACTTCGTGAAGATCTACCCTACTGAGGCAAGTCCTTCGTGGGCGATGGCCATGGTGGGATAGACAAGGTTGCTTCTTTGTGGACCCTTCGTGGGTGGAGCCCTCCGTGGACTCACGCAGCCATTACCCTTCGTGGGTTGAAGTCTCCATCAACGTGGATGTACGATAGCACCACCTATCGGAACCACGGAAAAAATCTTCGTGTCTCCAATTGCGTTTGCATACTCCAATGCCATCCCTTTACATTCTTGCAACTTGCATGCTTTACTTTCCACTGCACATATACTCTTGCCATGCTTGCTTGAAATGTATTGTGAATGTTTAAACTTGTGCTAAAACTCCACCTTAACATGAAGAAATTAAAAACTGCTACTTTTCTTTGTTGAGGGTATAATCACCCCCCTCTAGACACCTCTTCTCGATCCTTTCAATAGCTCCTCTTCCCACGCTCCCAATGGCATGTAGTAGAGCAGCCCTTATAAAGGGGTCTCTCTCCACTAGCAGTATGGTACTAAACTTCCCACCACTTGCCATGCACCTAAATGGGCCTTAGAAATTAACCAGGGATTATTGTCTTATATGGGCCTAAGCCCATCTATATTCCAACAATCCCCCACAAGGTCTCGAGGCACATAAGTTTTTCAATTGTTCCAAACAATGTTTGATATACCAGAATTTCCAGTGGAGACTGTTAAGTTGAACTTCCACCTAGAGCAAAAGGATTAGACTTCTTCACAAATGAACAATGGACTATGCCTTGAGTTGTCAGTTTGGCGTGTAGAAGTTTCACCTATTGTTAGCTGATACGTGGTTGCCGAAGGCTAAACCGCATGGGTGGAGCTTATTAGTCATACTTCTTATCTTCTCATGAGCTTCCTAGAGCTTGCTAACCGACGACTCGATCAACATGATCGACGACCAGAGACCTACACAACACCTCACCCCCCTTTAGTTGTATGACTCCGCAGAGCTACTATATATCGAGTGCCGAGGGTGATACCTCGTAACGCACTCCTGATGATAACTCTATAGGGTAGCTATTCGGTCGTGGTCATTGAGGGTGATTCCTCCTTCACCACTCCTGATACGACTCTATCGTGCAACACTTCAGGTGTGAACCTATCGAGGGTGATTCCTCTAAGTTCACCTTGATGATTACATCGAGTGGAATCCGTTGAGGGTGATTCCTCGGGTTTCCCCCTTGATGTTTGGACACACGGTTACCTTGACTTTACTTGAGACCTTTGTGAAAGTCGGGCTGGCCCGAAGAGCACCCACAAGATGTTACGGTGGCGGCTGGCAGTTTAGCGTTATCACCCAGGAGGGGTGATAGCTCTAGACTTGTCCCGAGAGCCGTCACTTCTTTTAATAATGCACGAATAGGTTTGGGTATTTGTTCTGAGTTGGCCTTTGGCCTTTACGCACTAACCACCATGCGAGAATAGATATGGGCCTCGACGTTGCAGTATCAGCCGAAGCTTTGTCAGACGTCCAGTTCAACATTGTGGCTCGGTCGGATCGTGCTGACCGTCCGAGGTGGCGCTGGTATCCACCCTGCACACAACGACCCGGAGTGCAACGACCGATGGGCCCAGGACCGTGGAGTGCTTAGGATGTAGACCGATGGGGACCTCTCTACTGAGCCTAGGTAGGGATGCGACGTGTTGATCTTCTGAGGCCAGGCATTGACTCAGAAAAGTGTGTCTGGCCAGAGTAATCAAGTGTGTTGGGTAATGTGGTGCACCCCTACAGGGAAGTTATCTATTCGAATACCGTGTCCACGGTAACGAACATTCAGACTTGTATCCTGATCTGTTACAACTAGAAATGGATACTTGATATATGTGATGGATATGTGGCTCCGGGATTGCTTTCTCGCAGGGAGTCGAGGAAGGATCTCAGGGCATTAGTACTACAACATGTTTGTTAATTAAAATGCTATTTTGTACTCTTCTGAATGCTGCAAGACAATTGGAGCTGCTTGAAGATGCCAATCTTCGATAGGCTAGGCCTTCCCCTCTATTCTAGCATTCTGCAGTTCAGTCCACAAATACAACCCTTTCATTTGATACCAATGCATACTTAGTATAGATCTGATGCTTGTGAATAATTTGGATGAGTACTCACGGTTGCTTTGCTCCCCCCGTTCCCCCCCCTTCTTTCTTATTTCCGGTTGTTGCAACCAGATGGTGGATCCCAGGAGCCAGATGCCACCCCAGTTGCCTACTACTGCGTGGAGCCTGCCGACGACCAGGAGTAGTTAGGAGGTCCCAGGCAGGAGGCCTTGCCTCTTCGACCGTTGTTCCTTTTGTGTTTGCCTTCTTAAGGCAGTCTTGTTTAACTAATGTATGTACTCAGATATTGTTGCTTCCGCTGACTCTCTTGTGTATCGAGCTATGTATTCGAGCCCTCGAGGCCCCTGGCTTGTAATATAAAGCTTGTTTTATTTTGATTTGTGTCTAGAGTTGTGTTGTGATATCTTCCCGTGAGTTCCTGATCTTGATCGTACACATTTGCGTGTATGATTAGTACAATTGAATCAGGGGCATCACATTACCCATTCTCATAGACTGTGACCAGCAGTCGGGCTCACATGGGTGTGTTCCTCCAAAGAATGTTCTGTAGGATAGCATCTTGCTTACATAAGCTTTGGAACACATTAAGACAAAAGTCATCCTGCCTTACAGATTATTAGAGTACTATTGCATCTCCAACGGAGTGGGATAATTAAGGATACTCTCCTTAGTTGACCGCTGGATTGTCATGGGACCTCCGATCACATAGGTTGGATTACCCCCATGGAAAGTTACGTGGGTCTCATGCCCATCTCCCTCGATGCATTTTCTATCACAATCTGTAATAGCCCTTTCGTAAAAGGGTCGGCCAAATTTTTAGCAGTCTGGATATAATCCAACACTATCACTCTGGAGTTTCTTGATTTTCTGACAGATTTTAATCTTCTTCTTATGTGCTTTGTGGATTTCGTGTTGTCCTTTGAACTCTTAGACTTGGCAATCACTATCTGATTGTCACAGTTATAAAGACATCTGGGACAGGTTTATCAACCACTAGCAAAATCCATCAAAAGCTCCCAAAGTAATTCTGCTTCGACGCATGATGTGTCTAATGCTATGAGTTCTGCTTCTATAGTCGATCTCGTTAAGATCGTTTGCTTGCAAGACTTCCAAGAAACAGCACCACCACCAAGTGTGAAGACATATACACTTGTGGTTTTCATCTCATCAGCATCAGATATCTAATTTGAATCACTATACCCATCAAGTACCATAGGGTACCCAGAATAGTGAATTCCGTAGTTCACAGTACCTTGCAAATAATGCATCACTCGCTCAACAGCATGCCAATGCACATCTCCCGGATTGGAAACAAACCGGCTCAATTTGCACACAACAAATGAGATGTCAGGACGAGCAAGACAAGCTAGGTACATGAGTCCAACCACTTGAGAATATCTCAATTGATCTACAGCCATGTCTTAGAACTTTTGAATCTGCATGCTAGGATTATATGGTGTTGCAGAAGGTTTGCAGTCTGAATTTCCAAACGGCTCAAAATCTTCTCAACATAGTGGGATTACAAAAGTGTAATTCCACCCTCAGTATCTCTCAGTAGTTTGATGTTCAAGATAACATCCGCCACGCCCAGGTCTTTCATCTCAAAGTTATGAGATAGAAAAG
>NW_025225575.1:46960-47639 GCF_018294505.1 Triticum aestivum
GGATTGCATCCTTCCATTAGTCAGCATCCGGAGATGCATAAGCTTCTGAAATGGAACTGGGAGTGTCGTCATCCATGAGGTACACGACGGAATCATCACCAAAAGACTTCGCAGTCCTCTGTCTCTTGCTCCTAACAGGAGCTTCCTCGTCATCCTCTGTGGAAGTTTCATCACTTTTGTGTTCATAATATTCCATCAGAATGGCAGGTTCAGGAGTCTCATCAGATTCTAGTCTAGAAGTGCTTTGCATATCTCTCATGGGAAAAATATCCTCAAATAATGTAGCATCTTTAGATTCCATGATCGCACCGACCTTCATGTCGTGTACATTAGATTTTAGCCTGGAGGGGGGCGCGTCCTGGTGCGTTGTGCTCACCTAGGGGCCCCCGTTCGGTGGTTCCTGGCTCCAGTATTTTTCTTTTATTCTGAAATAATTCTCCGAAAAGTTTCATTCCAATCCGAGAACTTTTATTTCTGCACAAAAACAACACCATGGTAGTTCTGCTGAAAACAACGTCAGTCCGGGTTAGTTTCATTCAAATCATGCAAATTAGAGTCCAAAACAAGAGGAAAAGCTTTAGGAAAAGTAGATACGACGAATACTTATCAGACGTTAGAATTGTTCACATTAGAATGAATTTGGTTCACAACTTTATTACAGAAATTCTCTAGGGAAAGG
>NW_025225575.1:47649-64819 GCF_018294505.1 Triticum aestivum
AACCATTCCCCATCAGGACGGAACAATCTCGTGCAACCTGGTAAGAAGAAAACAAAGACACATCAACATAAACATGAATATTGGCCCCAGTATCAACCCACCAATCGGTGGACTGACAAACTGAATTACGGAAAATAGATTACCATATGCCCCATCATTATTGCTAAGAGTGACATTGACAGACTGGGAGTCTTGTCCTGGCTTCTTGTACTTGTTTGGGCAGTTGTTTGCCCAGTGTTCCTCTAAACCACAAGTAAAGCATCCATCTCTCTTTTTGTCTTTATTCTTACCCTTCTTCTTGAAGGTAGTATTCTACTGGACAGAGTTCGTTCCCTTGAACTTGTGGAAATTCTTATGCACCACAGTGGCGCTAGAAGAACCCTCGGCCCCTTTCACATGTGAGTCCTTTGCTCTTGAGTTCTGCACAAATTTAGATGAACAATGACATCCTCACTAGAGAATTCATGTCTCAAGTTCTTGAGAGAAGTGGCAAAGTTCCTCCATCTAGGAGGGAGTTTTGCAATAATGCAACCACGACAAACTTGTCCGGTAACTCACACTTTAGGAGCTCCAGCTCCTTAGCGATGCACTGTATCTCATGAGCCTGGTCCAATACACACGGTTATCAACCATCCTGTGATCATGGAACTGCTCCATGGCATACATCTCGCTTCCAGTATCGGTTGCACTAAACTTAGCTTTGAGTGCATCCCACGAGTTTTTTGGAACGCGCATATGGAGATACACGTCTACGAGCTTGTCTCCGATCATAGTAAGAACAGCTCCCACAAAGATGGTGGTTGCCTCTCTAAACGCATTCTCCTATTCAGGAGCAATCATTACCGTGGGAGACACACCACCAACCTAGAACACGTTCATTGATGTGAGTCACAAGGTGGTCCTCGTCTGCTAACGCTTAAAATGCGTCTCGGTAAACTTTTCCAGTTTCAGTGTAGCGGCGAAGCCATGAGTCAAAAAGCGTAGATGGACCTGGGCTCAGGCCCACGACCTAGTCCGCGAACAGCCCAACGTCTTGGATAGTGGCAAAATAAGTTTCGGCTCGGCTCATTCCCGCAACCCGCGGTGCGCACGTGCAAGCGTCATGACGAGGCGAGGCGGAGGAGGGGGAGGAGCGCACGTGTACAGCTCCTCTTCCCAAGATCCCAATGGCATGTGGTCGAGCAGCTAAGGGGTCTCACTCTCACTCCACTAGCCATGCACCTAAATGGGCCTTAGAGATTAATTAGGTATTATTGTCTTATATGGGTCTCCCTTTTCCCTTTTCCTGCCATCTTCTCTTGTAATTTCTTCTTCTTCCTCCTGGATTGGTCCACTAGAATTGCTAATGTTACTCCATACAGTGAGCCACTATTGTACATTGATGTCGCTTGAAGCTACGTCGGTATTTCCCAAAGAGGAAGGGATGATGCAGCACAGCGGCGGTAGGTATTTCCCTCAGATATGAAACCAAGGTTATCGAACCAGAAGGAGAACCAGGCAACACAATGTAAACAACCCCTGTACACAGATAACAAATCATCGCAACCCGACGTGTTAAAGGGGTTGTTAATCCTTCCGGGTACGGCGCCTCAAGATAGGCAAACGGACGCGAGATAAAATTGTAGTAAATTGATAGATCGAACGCCAAATAAAATAAATAAGAATAAATTGCAGCAAGGTATTTTTGTATTTTTGGTTTAATAGATCTGAAAATAAATGCAAGGAAAAAGTAGATCGCAAAGGAAAATATATGAGAAAGAGATCCGGGGGCCGTTGGTTTCACTAGCGGCTTCTCTCGAGAAAAATAGCAAACGGTGGGTGAACAATTTACTGTTGGGCAATTGATAGAACTTCAAATACTCATGACGATATCCAGGCAATGATCATTATATAGGCATCACGTCCAAGATTAGTAGACCGACTCCTGCCTGCATCTACTACTATTACTCCACACATCGACCGCTATCCAGCATGCATCTAGTGTATTAAGTTCATGGAAAAAGGGAGTAATGCACTAAGAATGATGACATGATGTAGACAAGATCTATCTATGTAGAGATAGACCGCATCATTTTATCCTTAGTACCAACAATACATATGTGTCGGTTCCCCTTCTGTCAATGGGATCAAGCACCGTAAGATCGAACCCACTACAAAGCACCTCTTCCCATTGCAAGATAAATAGATCAAGTTGGCCAAACAAAACCAAAATATTGGAGAAGAAATACGAGGCTATAAGCAATCATGCATATAAGAGATCAAAGAAACTCAAATAACTTTCATGGATATAAAAAGATAGATCTGATCATAAACTCAAAGTTTATCGATCCCAACAAACGCACCGCAAAAGAGATACATCATATGGATCTCCAAGAGACCATTGTATTGAGAATTCAGAGAGAGAGATGAAGCCATCTAGCTACTAACTATGGACCTGAAGGTATACAAAGAACTACTCATGCATCATCGGAGAGGCACCAATGGAGGTGGTGAACCCCATCCGAGATGGTGTCTAGATTGGATCCGGTCGTTCTGGACTCTGCGGCGGCTGGATGAATATTTCGTTGACTCCCCTAGGGTTTTGGGAATATTGGGGTATTTATAGAGCAAAGAGGCAGTCCGGGGGCACCCAAGGTGGGCACAATCCACCAGGGCGCGCTATCGTGGGTTGTGCTCTCCTCGGAGCACCCCCCAAGCGCAGCTAGGGCCCATTATGTTCCTTCTAGTCCAAAAAAAAATCTCTGTGAAGTTTCGTTGCGTTTGGACTCCGTCTGATATTGATTTCCTGCAATGTAAAAAACATGCAGAAAGCAGCAACTGGCAGTTGGCACTATGTCAATAGGTTCGTACCAAAAAATGATATAAAATGACTATAAAATGATTATAAAACATCCAAGATTGATAATCTAACAGCATGGAACAATAAAAAAGTATAGATACGTTGGAGACATATCAGCATCCCCAAGCTTAACTAACTCCTACTCGTCCTCGAGTAGGTAAGTGATAAAAGCAGAATTTTTGATGTGGAATGCTGCCTAACATGTCATGTCATATTCTTTTCTTTATAGCATGGACATTTGGACTTTTATGTGATTCAAAGCAATAGTCTAGTTTTGAAATGATAATTTAAATACTCAAGCATATCAACAAGCAACCATGTCTTTCAAAATATCAACGCTAAAATAAGTTATCGCTAGCCCATCATGCTCAACCATTGATCCATTCATGAAACACACTCGCACATTAGTTGCACCCAATACTTAAGTACGATCATATTGCCTCCTAGTTGGTGCTCTTATAAGAGAAGATGGAGACTCAAATTCAAAATAAAATTGCATAAAGTAAACGAAAGGCCCTTTGCAGAGGGAAGTAGGGATTTGTAGAGGTGCCAGAGCTCAAAGCGAAAAACTTAGAGATAAAAACATTTTGGGAGGTGTATCCATCCCACCAACGAAAACGACTTAGAGTTCCCAACACTTTCCATGCTAGATATATCATAGGCGGTTCACAAACGGAAAATAAAGTTTATTCCTTTTTCCACCATACTTCCGCTTTTCATGGCTAGTCGTATCCACGGTTGCCCTCCATGCCAACACTTTCCAAGGAATTTATTATTTGACAACATAAACTAAATTCATTTTTCATTTCGGGACCGGGCATCCCTAATACCTTTGCCTTACTCTCATGCAATGACAAGTGAATAAACACTCATCATGAGAATAACACATCTACACTACAAAAAAGACACATCCCTAACATTTTGGGCCGAAAGAATTTTTTTCTGTCATGCTTATGACACTTCTATGATGATAATTGTGACAAAACCCGGTATCATCATAGATGTCGTGGGCTCCTACTTCTATGACAAAAAAATCATGACAGAAAATGGGCTTTTCGTCCTGGGCGGGCCAGAGACGCAGCTGCATGACATTCTTTGAGCCGTCCATGACGGAAAAAACCATGGTATAACCAAGGGCGAGGAAAATATCGGGGAGTTCCCGGTTACGGCGGGTGGTCGGGGGCCGAGCGATGCGCATTTCTCTCGTACACGTATGCGCGTGGGTGTGAGGCGTTGGGCTCTAACTAAACCCGAGCGAGGCGTTCGCCTACTGAACCTGAGCGATTACACTGCAGGCTACGCGTTACTGAACCCGAGCGATCGATCGATGGCTGTTAACTGAACCCGATCGAGCGATTCCTTCGCTACTGCTGCTAACTGAAGCCGATCGAACCTGCTGCCTCTTGAAGAACAGTGAGCGTTGTTGGGGGGTTTGGATGAACAGTTCCCGGTGGGGGTTGGATGAATAGAAACCCGTGGTGTTGCCGCTGGATGAACAGGACCCCGATCGATCGAGCCGGTGGAGGGGTGGATGAACAGGACCCCATGGAGGGGTGGATGAACAGGACGACCCCGTGGAGGGCTGGTTGAACAGTAGCCGGTCGAGGGCTGGATGAACAGTAGCCCGTGGAGAGGGTTGGTTGAACAGTAGCCGGTGGAGGAGCACGCGGTGAAGGATGGCTGAACATGAGCCCGTGGATGAATAGTCGCAGGTGGAGGCTGGAGGAGGTCGACGATGGATGAACAGTAGCCCTTGAAGGCTGGAAAAGGTCGACAGTGGAGATGAACAGTATCCCATGGAGTCCCGTTTTGCGGTACGCCACACCCCTCCCGATGAACAGGACTCCGGTTTCGACTGTAGCACTCCAACACAAGTCCGTTTCCTCTGTTTTGCGGTATGCCACACCCCTCCCGATCAACAAGACCCCGTTTCGACCGTAGGAGGACCAAGAGAAGTCCGTTTCCTCTGTTTTGCGGTACGCCAGACCCCTCCCGATGAATAGGATCCCGTTTCGACCGTGGCCGGTTGAACACAAGGCCGTTTCCTATGTTCTGCGTTACGCCAGCCTTGTTTCCATCGGTGTTTCCATCCAAGCCGGTTGGCTCCCGATGAACATGACAACGCATTCCGTTTCGACCCAGCCGGTTGGCTCCCCATGAACACGACGACGACGCAGTTTCTCCGTTCTGACCCAGCCATGTACACGAGCCCTGGCCGTACATATGCGCTAGTAGGCATTCGAGACCCCACCTGTATGTACGTACGTGGCCGTATTTACTTTCTTGCACACTGGCCGTTGTACGTACGTGTACATGCTACATGCGCGCCTCTACTACGACACGTGCCCTTCCTTACACGGCCACGGTTCATCGCTGCAGCCTGCAGACAGACTGATCGTATGTACATACACGTTCGCGACCAGAATGACAATGCTACATACGCTTCAACCAGGTGGGTCCCGACTGTCAGGCACATCCTTGCGTGCGAAGCTGTAGCTGGTGGGTCCCAGCAGTCAGGGGGACGAATCATTTTTTCCCCCGTAATATGGACGCACTTCCTTGCGTGCGAACATGTAGCTGGTGGGTCCCAGCAATCAGGGGGAAACATTTTTTTCGTGAAATACGGTGGCATGTCCGTTGGGTCCTTGCTGTTAGGTTGAGGAATCATTATTTTCCGCGTAATAAGGAGGCACTTCCTTGTTGCAGCCATGGACCCAGCTGCCAGCCTCTCCACGTACAGTACTCTTCCGATGGAAGTCGTTCCTTAACCATATTGACCACGCCTCGCCGAGAGCACCAGGGCGGTGGACCACGGCGAGGCCTAGGAAGGGGACGACGCGGAGCCGGGGAAGACGCGGCAGTGGATGCCCACGCGGAGGGGAGTACGTGGGTTGACTGCTTCGGCTGCGGTGTGAGGCTGCTGTCGCCGGAGAATAACAGGAGGTGTGGGTGAGTATAGAGGGATGACATGGCCAGCGGTGGCAGCACATCCGGACATGGGAGGCAGGAGCAGGCCGCACGGACGACGCTTGTTTGGGCGGCTGGAGCAAGAAGACCAGAGGTTGAAGAAGCACTATGGCCGTTGGATGGACATCATATGGTCACTGGAGCTAGAATCGTTAATATTGACTAAGTTGGCAAAGCCCTCCATCCCCGTCATCTTAGTAGGCCCACAAGTCAGCCTCCCACTATGGTGGGTCCCAGCTAGCAGGGGGAGTATTCATTTTTTTTGTGCGTAATAAGGAGGCACTTCCTTGCATGCGAAGATATAGCTGGTGGGTCCGACCTGTCAGCGGGGGGGACGTTTTTTTCGCGAAATACAGAGGCCCTTCCGGTGGGCCCCAGATGTCACATGGAGGAATCATTATTTTGCACGTAATAAGGAGGCATTTCCTTGTGTGCGGCCGTGGATCCAGCTGTCAGCCTCTCCACGTACAGTCCATGTCCGATGGATGTCGTTCATTGACCACGCCGCGCCGAGAGCACCAGGGCGGTGGACGACGGTGAGGCCTAGGAAGGGAACGACACTGAACCGGGGAAGACTCGACAGTGGTTGCCCACGCGGTGGGGAGTACGAGGGTTTACTAGTCCGGCTGTCGTCGTCGGAAAATAACAGGAGGTGTGGGTGAGTAGAGGAATTGCCTGGCCAGCAATGGAGTAGGGTGGGGCGGTGCGGCCTGTGTGGCAGCACAGCCGTCCACGGGAGGCGGGAGCAGGCAGTCCCACCGGCGCTGGTTTGGGCGGCTGGAGCAAGAAGATCAGATATTGAAGAAGCAGCACGGCCGTTGGATTAACATCCAACGGTCACTGCTGCTAGAATCGTTTGTGGATTAAGTTGATAAAGCCTTTCGTACACGTCAACCTAGTAGACCCACAAGTCAGCCTCCAAATCTGTCCCAAACAGCATACAGCCCAAAATTTCTAGCCAGATTCAAATTAATTTAAAAACTAAACATACCTTAATTTAAATCCAATGAAATTTTACTCGCACAAAAAAATGAAATTTAAAATATCAAAATCCGAAAGAAAAAAGTATTTTGGAACTAATTGCCTGTTTGCTGTATTTTTTTCATTTTATAGCCCATTTATTATTACTTATAGCCCATTTCTTATTACTTATAGCCCATTTTCTGGGCAAAATGCATCCCTCCTCGTCTTTGAAAGATTTCCGGCCCAGCAGGGCATAGAAAAGCAAGTAGGCCTATGTTGGTTATTCTGCAAAAAACAAAATAGCTGGGCTAGCCATTTTCAGAAAGGAAAAAAACAAACTGGGCTGGTCATGTGCTAAACATATGAAATAAAAGCCTGGGCTAGATGGGCCACAGCTCCCGCACAACCCAGTTGATACCCTTATCCATCCCGAAAAAAGAAAATTACTGCGCGTGCTGCTGGGTCCCTACTGTCATCCTCACCATCTACAGTCATCTCCTTATTCCTCTCGGTTGTTGACCATGTTGACAACACCGGAGGGCGGCACCGCAGCGAGCGAAACAAGGCGGAGGACGATGGTGAGGCCTCAGACGGGAATGAACAGGAGTCGGGGAAGATGCGCAGAGTTTTACGGTGTGATGTGGCCACGGTGCGTGCGCGGCAGCACAGCCAGCCGAGGGAGGCGGGAGCAGGTGGTCCCGCCGGCGCTGGTTTGGCTTTGGCGGCTGAAGGAAGAAGAGACTAAAGAAACACGACTGACGTTGAATGTCAATCCAACGGTCAAGGTTGGCACAATTGTTTGTTGACTAAGCCAACACCAACTAGCATACTTTTTTATATATAGGAAGAAAAGAAAAACTGGGCTCGTTCGCCTGATAACATTCCCGAAACTGCGACCGTTCGATCTTGCGTCGCAACTAAAACTACGAGGAAAATGCAGTCCTCCTCCTCCCAGGGAACGTTCGCCACATAAGTGACTAGCACCCTTGGTTTCCAACCGAGAGGACTTGGGTTCGAGTCCCAGGAACTCTCAATTTTGTCCTCCTTCCTTCCTCTCAAAAAAAAGAAAGAAAATCAAAGACTTGAGAAGGCGGACAGAACAAGCTAGTGTACCAGTAAAGAGACATTGCTTTTTAGAAAAAAGAGAGACGTGCTCCTGTAGCTGGTTCGAATCCAAACCTAGACTATGACTATATATGGTGCTATGCTACTCTGCAAGTAATGAAAATGACATATCCAACATTCACTTCTCCTCTTCTCTAATTACTCTGCCTAGCATCAGAAGCTCTGGCCGCAGCAACCATGTCTGGGCTGCTCATCCACCTGCTCTTCAGCAGGCAACAACCAGATATGCACCAAGTCGCCATCTGTACCATCGCCTGTGGGTCTCATCACACGCCCACAGCACACACACCGCAGCCGGTTGCTCATCGCAACCCGCTGCCGTTGGTGTGGTGCCACTGCTGCAAATCACGCAGAGTCATCCGTCGCGTCTCAACCACAATCCTCAACCCTGGCCGAGTCTTCTACAAATGCCCAAAATCATAGGGTAATAATATGTTTAAGTGTTGTTCTGTTGCTTTCAGTTGCTGATTTTTTAATAGTTTGGCTGATGATCTTCCAATTTGATTCATGCAGAAAAGGGAAGATTCGTGTGATTTGTATTTCTGGGAAGTTGCTGATGTGGGGGAATGCAATTACGTTGATTATTTGGTTAGCCAAGGAATCCCAATACCCGCAGGTTGGGGTGTTGGACAAGTAACTGAAGGAACGGTAGAAGAGGAAGATGCAGAGCAGAAGGTTAAAGATGCAGTTCCTCTGATCATGGCCAAGCAACAGCTGCTGAACGGCCTTGATAGCAATGAGGAGATGAAAGAGCTTGTGAAGATAATGGGCAAAATCGATGTGCTCTATAGGACGATTGTCTCTTTATTTGCAGTGTATGTAACACTCGTGATGTATTCAATGGCTATGACATGAGCACTTTGCTGAAACTATAATGAAAGAAACTTGTGTAGCAGGCTGGGCGTAGTGTTGTGAACATCTAATGATTTCTATTAACGGAAATCGGGGGGTATCCCATTTTGCTCATAAATAAATAAATAGCAGAGGCCCTTTTGGTAATAAATAAATAAATTAGCAGAGGCCCTGTCGGTCAGCTTTGTTCCCATTATCGAGCAAATTGCAGTCCAACAGCAAACTATGTCATCAAATTCAAGTTTCACAGCCAAATATGAGTACAACTAAAAACCAATGTCATCATGTTTTAGTCGTCATCCAATCACCAAACACAAATCAACATACATAACAAGTGATGTTCTCACAGCAAAATACTAAACAACACGTTCATCAGGTTTCAGTTGTCATAGCAAACACAATTTCACATAGTAGATAAAAACGTCTTTTGACAGGCAAATACGACAAAAGCAATCTAATCATCATCTGTAGCAGCAGCGTCAACATCTTCGCCATGTGTATCAGTCGGAATCGTAATTCCCCATAGTGTCATCTTCTTCTTCATCCTCAATGTCCTCGAACGTTGGCTTCTTCTTGATCAACTCTTGTATGTCCACAGCACAACATCCAATCTTTTCGCCGGTGTCATTGACGTGATGGTTCTCAAAGATATTACAAACATCTGTGGAATCTTGTACATCAGGAGCAGTGTAAGCATCATCTTGTTGTGCAACTTCATTAAACGAATTCCTCTGCTCAAACCTTTGCAATACTCTCCAGTCATCGCTACGTGTAAATGTGTCTTCCAAGAAAAATATATGTGTTGCTTGATTTGCCAAAATAAAAGGCTCGTTGGTATGGTACGCCGCCTTGACATTGATGGATTTGAAATAATCATCGACTCTGGGTTTTGCGATCATGGAAAACAGGTTATACCAACGACAGCACAACAGAACCACACACCGATGATCCTCGAAACTGGAGATATACTACAACTAAACAATGTCTGTTATGTTAGCATACATTTCAGTTGTCTCTCTGCCGTACGAATCCGTGCTCATGATGGCACTGTTTTGTGTCTTCCTGCCTTCGTCGCGTGCAAGGGTGTTGTAGCGCACATCTCCAACAACGCAAGATTCATAATGTCTTACCCGAATATCAGGACCCATTGCTAGTGTGTAAAGGGCATCATCAACTGCCTGCCCATCCTCCCGCATCTTCTTAACCTATGTTTAGAAAATAGACAAGTTGATCATCTTATGTACTCAGTATATAAAAAAACTGATAGTGCAATTCAAAAGCTTACATGGCTCTTGAACCATTTCGCAAATCCTGCCATAACCAGTTTGTCAATGTTTCTTGGATTTTGCAGCAGTAACTCCTTTTTGTAGATGCTGCTCAACATAGTGATCGCGTCAAACATCTAAATATATAAGAATGTGCTGCAAGTTTAGTAGATTACGATGTATAAGCTGCAGTACTTAGCACTTACTTGATATAAGGTAGTATCTCACGACAGTTATTCAATACATACCAAACCATTTTGTCCAAATCTTTAGGTTTGTCCTCTTGTCGACTCTTCCCTGTAACTCGAACAGAATAATCAAAAACATTGAGCCCAGGATTGTCTTCACCCACCTCTTTGCTAAGCTGATCAGTTGTTTCAATGTATTTTGAGCAGAATGTCAACGCTTCTGTAGCAATGTAGGCCTCTGCAATGGTACCCTCGGGTCTAACTCTGTTCCTAACATAGCCCTTGAAAGTGCCTAGCCGCCTTTCAATAGGGTACATCCATCCATACTGTACTAGACCTCTAAGTAGTGCCTCATCAGGTAGATGAATAGCCAAATGCACCATCACATCAAAGAAGGCTGGAGGATATATCTTCTCAAGGTCACATAGGATAGTTGGTATCTCGTCTCTAAGACACTCCAAAGCATCTATCCTGATATTTCTACTGCAGAGTTCCTGATATTTCTACTGCAGAGTTCCCTGAAGAATTGTCCCAACTCTGCAATTGCTTTGTATAAGTCAGGGCGGCCCAATCCTCTAAGGATAACAGGTAAAACCCTTTGAAGTAGGACGTGGCATTCATGAGTTTTCCACCCATGTACCTTGTTTCCATCTGCACTGACTCTCCTTTCAGGGTTGGAAGAAAATCCATGTGGGACTCTCACACGTGACAGGACCTCGCAGAATTCTTTTCTTTTTACCTTGTCCAAGACGTACACAGCTGGTGCCATATCTCGTGGTTTACCTTCATCTTCCACCTGGAAATCCTTTCTGATACCCAGGTGTGTCAAATCAATCCTAGATTTTAAGGTATCTTTCGTCTTGCCTTCAATATTAAGAAGTGTGCCAATAATGATGTCACATATATTTTTCTCGATGTGCATCACATCAAGATTATGCCGCAGATCCAAATCTTTCCAATACTCCATGTCCCATAAAGTGGACCTGCGGGTAAACAATAATCTCTCTTCTGCCCTGCCACGCTTCCTTTTCCCGCTACCATTACCAGGATGGTTTCCTGGTGTAATATGCCTGACCTTCTCTAATTCCACTTGCAACTCATCGGCGCTGAGCCTGTTTGGCGCATCACGGTTTTTATGCTTTGCATTGAACACATGTCTTCGGTATTTTGTAGGACGCGGCTTGTCCTTGGCAAGGAAACAGCAGTGTCCAATGTAACAAACCTTGCTAAGTATTGCGTATAACAGCGGATTCCTATCACAGCGAACACATGCATTATAACCATGTGTCATTCGCCCTGACATAGTGCCCAAAGCCAGATAATCATGGATGCACCAAATTATAACATCACGCAGAAAGAAATCAGCTGGTGGGCTGCTATATAGGTCTTGAGTGAGAACCTTGTCGGCGTTCTGGGAACGGGGGTCCCTAGACTTGCCTGCCTGCGGCCCACGGCGTGACTAAGCTAGCAGGCCCGTACGGCCCATCTTCATCAGCAAAGCATCCAAGACCCTCGCGAGGCGGATGACGCAATACCTCCTCAGGAGTGTCCTAGCCAGGCTGGCTCACGAGGAGCGGAGATATCAAGGCGGGGCAAACCTCACGAGGCTTTCGTGACGTGAGCCATGACGATCGGCACCAGGCGGGCCCCAGCGTGCGCAGCGTCCTTGTTTCCCCTTTGGTGCTAAGGAGGCAAGCACATGCGAGGAGTACCGAGGCATCAGGCAAAGGTTGCCATATCGGTGCAACGAGACCAAGACCAGCGGGATGGCAAGGCGGAGGTCATCGTGGAGCCTAAGACGGTGTCACCACCAGAGCTTTTCGCAGGCGAAGACCACTTTTGTCAGGATAGCTTGTACTAGCTGTCCCCCTTCAAATTCGCCCGCCGTTGTTGGCTCCCTTCCCGCTCAATATTTGGGAAGAGGACTAGTGCCTATATAAGTAGAGCTAGCTACCACAGTAGAGGCACCGAGTCCTGACTCACACAAGTTGGGCAAGCACAAGAACACCTCAACCTCAGGAGGCTGTTCTTCCCCTTGTACTATTCACCATCAGCCCAAGAGGCAATCCACTACCACCACACTGAAGTAGGGTATTACACCACAATGGTGGCCCGAACCAGTACAAATCTTGTGTCTTCTGTGTGTTGCGAGTTAGTCAAGTTCGTCTGCAAGATCTTAGAGAGCTAGGGCGTGGATCGGTAGGAGGGAAAGACTTCGCGCGCACCCTAGAGTTCGAACCTTAGGGTTCTGCCGGAACCCCACATCCGACATTTGGCACGCCATGTAGGGGTGCGCCGGACCTTCTTCCTCTACAATCCACTTGCCGACGCTCCACGGTCAAGATGACCGGCGACCCAAGAGCTGACTCCGACCGCTGGGCAGCCTGGCCGGCCCGGGCGACGACGCCTGCTCATGAAGGCCTCGACCCCGCGCTCCAGGCGGTGCAGGCGCCGTCCAACGCTGCGGTGCATGGGCGGCGTCGTCAGGCGTCGTCCACCCCCACTCCACGATAGGTACGAGCTGCTGCTAGGGCAGCAAGCCATGCCACGGCGACGGCGCCGCACTCGCGGCAGGAGCAGGCAAACATGCAGGCGGCACTCACCGTGGCAAGCGAGCTGCTGCGGTGCCAGCTGATGGAGAGCGGCCGGGACACGCTGCTAGAACGCGTTGCCGAGCTGCTGGACGCGGCAGCCTCGGGAGCTCCGCCTTTCTGTTATCGGCTCCCTTCTCAAGCCGATACGGGGCCTCATGGAGGGCCCCGCCGAAACTACGCGCTGTCTGGTGTGCATGGGGGCTTCGTCAACACCAGCGCGGCCGGCGGCGCCGGGGCTCCGCCACCCCCATACCGCCCGCGATAAGCACGAGCACAAGCGTCGCCCCCCATGGTCCTAGCGATATGCCATGTTACTATCCTCAGGACGCCATGCTGGGCCGGGCAACATGGAGTGTGGGGCACCACGGCGAGGTGTTCGGGGTAACAGCCCCGGAAGCCTACGTGCCCCGCATGATGGACCAGGAGTACACACCGGAGGACGACCCCGGCTCGTGCGTTGGAGAGGATTGGGAAGAAGGGGCGCTAGGAGTCGAAGCCTTCCAGGAGCCGCCGGGGAACTACCATGAGCACGCCGGCAACGACAACTACCGGGTACCACTAATCTCTCAGGAGCAAGCTTACGCTAACCGTGGGCCACAAGTGAATCAGGTCACGGCGTCGGTCGACGACCCCGGCACAGCAGCATCCTTTCTGCCGGGGGAAACACGCTGGGGGCTGCGCAGGGGGAGACAGGAGCAGGCCCCCTCCCCATGCAGCGCGAAGCCGAGTGACGTCCGGAGGTAGGCCCTCTGCCGGGGAGGCCTCGACAACCCTTCCCCGGTAGAGGACCCGTGGTCGCCGAGGGCGCCGCTGGCGTCCCCTTTCCCTCTTTTGTGTCGTCCTGGTAGCCGGTCGGCTCAAGGGAGGTCAAGGGTAGCACAAGGCGGGGCCCTCGCCTGGCGATATGAAGCAAGGCCGGTACCTGTGAAGACGGCCCAGTGCCTGTGAAGCTCGCCGCCCGTGACACTCTCACGTTGTAATTAGTTGGGGCTGTACACGCCCCGGAGTCTCAGGGGTGCCGGCCTCAGGACCTCGGGCTCCCTCCCACGCCTAGTGGCAGCACTTAGCTCCGCGCTGGTGAGAAGACTTGAAAACCAGAAGACTAGACTAGGTGCCAGACGCGGCCATTTGCTTTGGATCTCTCTTTCTGTAGCTTTGCTTTCTGGATCTGGATTTAAGTTGAAGCTGAGTTTTTTGTCGATGTGCGCGGGGGGTGCCTCTTCTCGTTCGAACAGTTTCTTGCTTTCTGGATTTCATTCAGTCTGGGACTCATGTCCGTCGCCTTCCCCTCACGAGCCCCTCGCGAGCGGGGCTGCGCAAAGCACACGCGTGCCGAGCGCGTGCTAACGCTGCAACTGGCGCTTCCCTCTTGCGGGGCCCCTTCTGACAGGTCGACAAGCTCCGCAGGATTCTCAGAAACTCGTAGCCTCATGACCCAGCTCGAGGCTGCCGCTGACTAAGGTAAACCCCGACGGGGAACTCGCCCCCGGACTCATGAGTCCACGAGGGCACATATTCAATACCACATAGGAAAGTAAAGGCTGCAACCTGCTTACATGAGGGGCTCCCCCTCTCAAAATGCTCTTACCAGTTTTCCGAGGGCCACGCCCGAGTTTTTGCCTATAGGGTAAAACGATAGGGGGACATGGGATCAACTAGATATGTCACTCGCCACATCGCCCTCGGACGCTTCACTCGCGTCGTCGTCATCTTCGCCGGCAACATCGTCGCCTTCGGCGACGCCTCCGTCGCCTTCGGCGACGCCTCCGTCGCCGTCATCAACCACGTCGCCTTCGTCTGCGGCGACCACCACCGCGTCGTCGTTAGTGGCAAAGGCTCTGACCAGCACGTCCACGTTGTCCTCCACCCACCGCGCCAGTTTGTGCCGGACGGCCTGCGGTGCGGGGGCAATGGCGGCGTCGAAGTCGAAGTCGGGGAAGGTGTTCCTGAGGTGGCTGAAGACACGGGAGAAAGCGCGCTCAAGCAGGCCACGACCCCTCTCCTCCACAATCTGGCGAGCTCTGTCAGGCTCCAGGCGCGTCACCACCTCGATGAAGAAGGTAAGGTGGCTGGCATAGTCGTTCAAGTGAGGGGCCGGAGCATTCTCGTCGCTGATGTAGCCCAGGGCGGTGTTGGCCCTGTTACGGAGATCTTGAAGCATAGGAGCATGCTCACGCTCCAGCGTCCGATGTTGGAGAACTTCCTCCCTGTTTTGCCGTGCGGCGGCCTCGGCGTCATCGACCCACTTCCGGAGAGAAAGCAGCTCGGCGCGTGCGGAGGCCAAGTCCGCCTGCGCCATGACTAGGACGGCAGTCGTGGCCTCCGCACGCCTCTCAGCCTCGTCCAACCTGGGCCTGAGGGCAGCAGCCCTGCCCGCACCCTCCGTACCTGCGAGCTTCAACTTCAAGTCATACCTTCCCTCCAGTTCTGCGCGAACCTCGGGCACCCGGCGGTCCACCTCCTCCTGGAACCTGGCCTCGCGAACCCCGACGGCATCTTCTGCTTGGGTGACTTGATGCTCCCTCGTCTCCAATTGTTCAAGCTCGAGGCTGCGCTCCACGGCCTCCAGCGCCAACGCCTCCTCGCGCTTCGGGACCTCTTCCTCCTCGGCAGGCGTCCCCCTTAGCGACACAAGGGCGGCTCTGCGTGCCTCCACCTACTGCTCTAGGGACGCGCTCCAGGCGTGGAGCTCCCACACGCGCTTCTCCACGGCCTCGCGACGGCGGTCGGCCTCATGAGCCTCCTCCAAAGCTCGGGAGCAAGCCTCGCGGGAAACCTTAAGAGACGCCTCAGCCTTCGCATCGTCAAGATCGCCCTGGTAGCGGCTGAGGTTGATAGCCACCCTCAGCTTGCGCCGTTCCTCCGCCAATCGGAGACCTTCAGCCTCAAGGCGCGAGTCGACACCCGCGAGCTCTTCACCAAGTCGGCTCATTGCACCCATTGCCTCCTGGACGAGCTCGTGACGAACTACGGTCCGCCCGCGCTCGAGCTCGAACGCTCAGTCCACCTCGTCCTCCGCCTCGGGGGCTGCGGGCGGGGCACCAAGCGGCACACCACCTCTCGGCAGGGGGCTGGGGGTTGGCGCTGCACCTGACGTCAACCAGTCCTCGCGAGGAGCCCAAGCCAATCGGGGCTCGCTGCTTGAAGAGGAACCCAAGACCGAAGTCAACCAGCTACTCTCCATGACCAAAGGAGGGGTCTTGGGCACGCCCGCCAAGCTCCACACCAGACTGTGGGGGAGGGGCGACAAAGCCGCAGGCTCAGTGCGCCACGAAGGCAGAAAAGCTCCCTCAACCGACCCTGCTCCAGGGGCGGCAGGCAGACCAGGAACGCTTGAGGTCGATGGGGGAGTCGAGGATGGGGGAGGCCGCTTCTTAGGAGATCCAACAGCCTCAACGGAAGGAGTCCTTAAGGATTGACATCAGGATAAGAAGACTGAACGCAAGAAGCCATGACAGTAAGATACTTACACGTCGATGCCGATGTACTTCCTTCGTTTCAGTGGCCCAAAGATGCTGTTGCTGCTCGGAGATCCTTTCCTCTTGCGGAGCTCCTTGAAGTCCACGCAAAGCCGACTGAAGCACTGGACGTGACGGCCAGTGCGCAGCGGGGCCGAAGAAGAGTTGGGAAGGACAGCTTCAGGGGCGCCCGGTTGCGGGGAACAGCCGGGCGCCGTCTCACCACAACCTCCCGAGGCTCCTGGAGCCTTGGCCTCAAGAGCCACACGCCGCGTCTCCTCAGCGACTGATGCCTCATGACAGGAATCACGAACTCCCGAAGACGATGCCCCAGGATCACCACACGGCATGTGCTCCTCGGCACTTGGGCCACCCACCTCCGTCGGAGCTCGCCCCCCTGCACCCTCACTTGGGGCGAGCTCGACACCGGCGACGAGGAGGGGAACCACGACAGCAGGATTCTCGCGGGGCCCCACCAGGCCGAGCGGTCGCAGCCCCCATTCATCAAAGGGGGGCATGCTCTCTACAAATTCATTCTTGTTCTTGCAGCGATACAGCAGGCAATTCTTCCCAGGCAGTTCGGCCGGCAAAGGGACCACTACTAGGAAAAGGCTAATTAGTGGCGCACCTGTTTTGGCCATTAATGGCGCACTACAGGTGCACCACTATTACCATGGCACTAGTAACAAATACTAATGGCGCACCTCTGGTGCGCCATTAGTATTGCAGGTAACAGTGGCGCACCTTGTAGTGCGCCATTACTATTGCTACAGGTGCGCCACTGGTAACTTTTTTTTGAATTTTTTTGATTTTTTCTGAATTTTGAGGGCGGGAAAATAGTAGTGGCGCACCGTCTAACCCCCACCGTGCGCCATTGCTATTTTTTAATTTTGAATTTGGATCTGGATCACGATTTTTT
>NW_025225575.1:65182-65481 GCF_018294505.1 Triticum aestivum
AGGGGAGATGGAGTGGAGGAGAGGAGGAGATGGAGTGGAGGAGAGGTGGAGTGGAGGAGAACAATGAAGAGGTAAGGAGGAGAGGACCCCGCCCAGCCATATATACAACATAGTAATGGCGCACCGTGGGCAGGTGCGCCATTACTATTTTTTTTTTGAATTTTGAAGGCGGGAAGATAGTAATGGCGCACCGTGGGGAGGTGCGCCATTACTAACTTTTATTTTTATTTTTTTGATATAGTTTGAATTTTGAAGGCGGGAAGATAGTAATGGCGCACCATGGGCAGGTCATTACTGAG
>NW_025225575.1:65721-85781 GCF_018294505.1 Triticum aestivum
TTCCCCGGTTCAATTCGGATGTAACTTTTCGAGTAGATGATTTTTCATATAAAAAACTTTTTCATCAGAGTTCGCATGCAAAAGTTATGCCCACTTTACAAATTCTCGAGAGATTTTGCAAAAAAGTCAAAAATTCATGTTTGTAAATTTTGCTAGCAACTAGACCACATATCACATGGGAATCTTATTTTCTTTTTTTTTGACATTTCTATCATTTTCTTTTATTTTTTTGAAACTGAAAAGGCGGTCCACGGGGGGGGGTGCATTTGGTGAATTTTTTGTAAGGCTCAGATAGTAATGGCGCACCATGGATAGTGCGCCATTACTAGTTTGAACTAGTAATGGCCCACTGTACCCTGGTGCCCCATTACTAGTTTTTTTTTAAAAAAAGTAAAAAAAATTGTTAGTAGTGGTGCACAAAGTGTGCGGTGCGCCATTACTATTTAAAACTAGTAATGGCGCACTGTGCCTTGGTGCTCCATTAATAGTTTTGGAAAAAAATTGTTAGTAATGGCGCACCGTGTGTGTGGTGCGCAGTGGCGCACCACATACATGGTGCGACATTAATGTTCATATGAGCTATAGCCCTTTTCCTAGTAGTGGACGCCCGTCAGGACCTTGAGCACTATTTGTCGCGTCTCGAGAGGGAGCCCAGACTCCTGAAACCTCATGTGGTCCTGACTCTTGAGCAAGGTCCACATCGGGCAGGAGCGGCGCTGAAGCGGAGTAACCCGGTGTTTGATGAATTCCTTCACCACCATAGGCGCGGTCACGCCTCGCTCCTTCAGCTTCCCCAACCTGAACCAGACGGGAGCGAGTTGGGGCTCGTGAGCTTCTGTTGGCCCCAGCCGGAGTTTGGAACAGCAGGCCCCGCCGGAGCTTGGAGCAGGGGGCTGAACACGCCGGCGTCAACAAACACCCATCGTGTGCGGAACTCGCTCGTGGATGCAGGAAGCTCGAAGTAAATCCCCGCGCCCGCCGTCGCGGCCACGGCCTGGAAGCTCACGCACCCCGAGCTTTGCTGAGGGTCGATCAGATGCAATGAGAAGAAATGGCGGAAGAGGGCCACAGAAGGGGCGACGCCCACCATGGCTTTGCACACGAAGGCGTAGACGGCGAGAAGAGTTACTGATTGAGGGTCAAGATGCAGCATGTGGATCTGATAATGCTCGAGCACCGTGTTGAAGATGGCGGAGAAGGGAGGAATCAGGCCAGCCTAGAGGGCATCTATGAAGATTGGGATTTCAGTGGCCGCCCGCGCCATGCGAGTGCGAGACGCAGGCCAAGCCACCATCTCTCCACACTCGTTGAAGCTGGAAGCAAGCATCGGACGCACCTTGTCCATGGCCTTGTCGTTGAGCACTCGAGATTGACCTAGCGCCGGCTCAACGACCGGAGGAGTGCTTAGAGACAAGGGCTTCTTTCCCTTATCTGCTTGTTTCGGCGACATGGCAGCGAAGCGGGCGCAGGGCAGGTCAGAGTGGAGAAGAGAAACAGAGTCTCGAGGAAGCAGGGAGATTGGGGAAGCGAGGCGCAGACGACGGAGGTCAAACTGGGTAAGTTGCGGGGGGCGCATAGCCAGGCGGATTCAAAGCCTTCGTGGGGAAGCGGAGACGCCCACGTCCAATCAACCGCCACGCGTCAACCGAGGCCGCATGCTTTTGGGGCCCGCAGTGCTCCGTACTTGACCCTTGGCTTTGCCACGAAGCCAAGCCCAAGCGCACCTTGGGCCCAGGGGCTACAGTCGGCGTTCTAGGAACGGGGGTCCCCAGACTTGCCTGCCTGCGGCCCACGGCATGGCTAAGCTAGCAGGCCCGTACGGCCCATCTTCATCAGCAAAGCATCCAAGAC
The DNA here is from genome assembly GCF_018294505.1 of Triticum aestivum. Classification (NCBI taxonomy): domain Eukaryota; kingdom Viridiplantae; phylum Streptophyta; class Magnoliopsida; order Poales; family Poaceae; genus Triticum; species Triticum aestivum. The sequence continues at coordinate 67,573 of NW_025225575.1, forward strand.
CCTCGCGAGGCGGACGATGCAAGACCTCCTCAGGAGTGGCCTAGCCAGGCAGGCTCACGAGGAGCGGAGATATCAAGGCGGGGCAAACCTCACGAGGCTTTCGTGACATGAGCCATGACGATCGGCACCAGGCAGGCGCCAGCGCGCGCAGCGTCCTTGTTTCCCCTTTGGTGCTAAGGAGGCAAGCGCATGCGAGGAGTACCGAGGCATCAGGCAAAGGTTGCCATATCGGTGCAATGAGACCAAGACCAGCAGGACGGCAGGGCGGAGGTTATCGTGGAGCCCAAGACGGCAACACCACCAGAGCTTTTCGCACGTGAAGACCACCATTGTCAGGATAGCTTGTACGAGCTGTCCCCCTTCAAATTCGCCCGCCGTTGTTGGCTCCCTTCCCACTCAATATTTGGGAAGAGGACCAGGGCCTATATAAGTAGAGCTAGCTACCACAGTAGTGTTGGGTAACGTAGTAATTTCAAAAAAATTCCTACGCACACGCAAGATCATGGTGATGCATAGCAACGAGAGGGGAGAGTGTTGTCCACGTACCCTCATAGACCGACAGCGGAAGCGTTATCACAACGCGGTTGATGTAGTCGTACGTCTTCACGATCCGACCGATCAAGTGCCGAACGCACGGCACCTCCGAGTTCTACACACGTCCAGCTCGATGACGTCCCTCGAACTCCGATCCAGCCGAGTGTTGAGGGAGAGTTTCGTCAGCACGACGGCGTGGTGACAATGATGATGTTCCACCGACGCAGGGCTTCGCCTAAGCTCCGCAACGGTATTATCGAGGTGTAATTTGGTGGAGGGGGGCACCGCACACGGCTAAGAGATCTCAAGGATCAATTGTTGTGTCTATGGGGTGCCCCCCTGCCCCCGTATATAAAGGAGCAAGGAGGAGGCAGCCGGCCAAGGGAAGAGGCGCGCCAAAGGGGTGAGTCCTACTCCCACCGGGAGTAGGACTCCTCCTTTCCTTGTGGGACTAGGAGAAGGGAAGGGGGAAGGAGAAAGAAGGAAGGGGGCGCCCCCCTTCCCTAGTCCAATTCGGACCAGATCATGGGGAGGGGCGCGGCCACCTTTTGAGGCCTTTCTCTCCTTTCCTGTATGGCCCATTAAGGCCCAATACGAATTCCCGTAACTCTCCAGTACTCCGAAAAATACCCGAATCACTCGGAACCTTTCCGAAGTCCGAATATAGTCGTCCAATATATCGATCTTTACGTCTTGGCAATTTCGAGACTCCTCGTCATGTCCCCGATCTCATCCGGGACTCCAAACTCCTTCGGTACATCAAAACTCAATAAAACTGTCATCGTAACGTTAAGCGTGCGGACCCTTCGGGTTCGAGAACTATGTAGACATGACCGAGACACCTCTCCGGTCAATAACCAATAGCGGGACCTGGATGCCCATATTGGCTCCCACATATTCTACGAAGATCTTTATCGGTCAGACCGCATAACAACATACGTTGTTTCCTTTGTCATCGGTATGTTACTTGCCCGAGATTCGATCGTCGGTATCTCGATACCTAGTTCAATCTCGTTACTGGCAAGTCTCTTTACTCGTTCCGTAATACATCATCCCACAACTAACTCATTAGTCACAATGCTTGCAAGGCTTATAGTGATGTGCATTACCGAGTGGGCCCAGAGATACCTCTCCGACAATCGGAGTGACAAATCCTAATCTCGAAATACGCCAACCCAACAAGTACCTTTGGAGACACCTGTAGAGCACCTTTATAATCACCCAGTTAAGTTGTGATGTTTGGTAGCACACAAAGTGTTCCTCCGGTAAACGGGAGTTGCATAATCTCATAGTCATAGGAACATGTATAAGTCATGAAGAAAGCAATAGCAACATACTAAACGATCGGGTGCTAAGCTAACGGAATGGTTCAAGTCAATCACGTCATTCTCTTAATGAGGTGATCCCGTTAATCAAATGACAACTCATGTCTATGGCTAGGAAACATAACCATCTTTGATTAACGAGCTAGTCAAGTAGAGGCATACTAGTGACACTCTATTTGTCTATGTATTCACACATGTATTATGTTTCCGGTTAATACAATTCTAGCATGAATAATAAACATTTATCATGATATAAGGAAATATATAATACTTTATTATTGCCTCTAGGGCATATTTCCTTCAGTCTCCCACTTGCAGTAGAGTCAATAATCTAGTTCACATCGCCATGTGATTTAACATTAATAATTCACATCACCATGTGATTAACACCCATAGTTCACATCTCTATGTGACCAACACTCAAAGGGTTTACTAGAGTCAATAATCTAGTTCACATCGCTATGTGATTAACACACAAAGAGTACTAAGGTGTGATCATGTTTTGATTGTGAGATAATTTTAGTCAACGGGTCTGTCACATTCAGATCTGTAAGTATTTTGCAAATTTCTATGTTTACAATGCTCTGCACGGAGCTACTCTTAGCTAATTGCTCCCACTTTCAATATGTATCTAGACCGAGACTTAGAGTCATCTAGATTTAGTGTCAAAACTTGCATCGACGTAACCCTTTACGACGAACCTTTTGTCACTTCCATAATCGAGAAACATATCCTTATTCCACTAAGGATAATTTTGACCGCTGTCCAGTGATCTATTCCTAGATCACTATTGTACTCCCTTGCCAAAATCAGTGTAGGGTATACAATAGATCTGGTACACAGCATGGCATACTTTATAGAACCTATGGCCGAGGCATAGGGAATGACTTTCATTCTCTTTCTATCTTCTGCCGTGGTCGGGCTTTGAGTCTTACTCAATTTCACACCTTGTAACACAGGCAAGAACTCTTTCTTTGACTGTTCCATTTTGAACTACTACAAAATCTTGTTAAGGTATGTACTCATTGAAAAACTTATCAAGCGTCTTCATCTATCTCTATAGATCTTGATGCTCAATATGTAAGCAGCTTCACCGAGGTCTATCTTTGAAAAACTCCTTTCAAACACTCCTTTATGCTTTGCAGAATAATTCTACATTATTTCTGATCAACAATATGTCATTCACATATACTTATCAGAAATGTTGTAGTGCTCCCACTCACTTTCTTGTAAATACAGGCTTCACCGCAAGTCTGTATAAAACTATATCCTTTGATCAACTTATCAAGGCGTATATTCCAACTCCGAGATGCTTGCACCAGTCCATAGATGGATCGCTGGAGCTTGCATATTTTGTTAGCACTTTTAGGATTGACAAAACCTCCTGGTTGCATCATATACAACTCTTCTTTAATAAATCCATTAAGGAATGTAGTTTTGTTTATCCATTTGCCAGATTTCATAAAATGCGGCAATTGCTAATATGATTCAGACAGACTTTAAGCATAGATACGAGTGAGAAACTCTCTCATCGTAGTCAACACCTTGAACTTGTCGAAAACCTTTTGCGACAATTCTAGCTTTGTAGATAGTGACACTACTATCAACGTCCGTCTTCCTCTTGAAGATCCATTTAATCTCAATGGCTCGCCGATCATTGGGAAAGTCAATCAAAGTCCATACTTTGTTCTCATATATGGATCTTATCTCAGATTTCATGGCCTCAAGCCATTTCGCGGAATCTGGGCTCACAATCGCTTCCTCATAGTTCGTAGGTTCGTCATGGTCTAGTAACATAACCTCCAGAACAGGATTACCGTACCACTCTGGTGCGGATCTTACTCTGGTTGACCTACGAGGTTCAGTAATAACTTGATCTGAAGTTTCATGATCATCATCATTAACTTCCTCACTAATTGGTATAGGCGTCACAGAAACTGGTTTCTGTGATGAACTACTTTGCAATAAGGGAGCAGGTACAATTACCTCATCAAGTTCTACATTCCTCCCACTCACTTATTTCGAGAAAAACTCCTTCTCTAGAAAGGATCCATACTAAGCAACAAAGGTCTTGCCTTCGGATCTGTGATAGAAGGTGTACCCAACTGTCTCCTTTGGGTATCCTATGAAGACACATTTCTCCGATTTGGGTTTGAGCTTATCAAGATGAAACTTTTTCACATAAGCATTGCAACCCTAAATTTCAAGAAACGACAACTTTGGTTTCTTGCCAAACCATAGTTCATAAGGCGTCGTCTCAACGGATTTTGATAGTGCCCTATTTAACGTGAATGGAGCTGTCTCTAATGCATAACCCCAAAACGATAGTGGTAGATCGGTAAGAGACATCATATATCGCACCATATCTAATAAAGTACGGTTACGATGTTCGGACACACCATTACACTGTGGTGTTCCAGGTGGCATGAATTTGTGAAACTATTCCACATTGTTTTAATTGAAGACCAAACTCGTAACTCAAATATTTGTCTCCGCGATCAAATCATAGAAACATTATTTTCTCGTCACGATGATTTTCTACTTCACTCTGAAATTCTTTGAACTTTTCAAATGCTTCAGACTTATGTTTCATCAAGTAGATATACCCATATCTGCTCAAATCATCTGTGAAGGTCAGAAAATAATGATACCTGCTACGAGCCTCAATATTCATCGGACCACATACATCTGTATGTATGATTTCCAACAAATCTGTTGCTCTCTCCATAGTTCCGGAGAAGGGCGTTTTTAGTCATCTTGCCCATGAGGCACGGTACGCAAGCATCAAGTGATTCATAATCAAGTGATTCCAAAATCCCATCAGTATGGAGTTTCTTCATGCGCTTTACACCAATATGACCTAAACGGCAGTGCCACAAATAAGTTGCACTATCATTATTAACTTTGCATCTTTTGGCTTCATTATTATGAACATGTGTATCACTACGATCGAGATCCAACAAACCATTTTCGTTGGTGTGTATGACCATAGAAGGTTTTTATTCATGTAAACAGAACAACAATTGTTCTCTAACTTAAATGAATAACCGTATTGCAATAAACATGATCAAATCATATTCATGCTCAACGCAAACACCAAATAACACTTATTTAGTTTCAACACTAATCCCGAAAGTATAGGGAGTGTGCGATGATGATCATATCAATCTTGGAACTACTTCCAACACACATCGTCACCTCTCCTTTTACTAGTCTCTATTTATTCTGCAACTCCCGTTTCGAGTTACTACTCTTAGCAACTGAACCAGTATCAAATACCGAGGGGTTGCTATAAACACTAGTAAAGTACACATCAATAACATGTATATCCAATATACCTTTGTTCACTTTGCCATCCTTCTTATCCACCAAATAGTTGGGGTAGTTCCGCTTCCAGTGACCAGTCCCTTTGCAGTAGAAGCACTTAGTCTCAGGCTTAGGACCAGACTTAGGCTTCTTCACTTGAGCAGCAACTTGCTTGCCGTTCTTCTTGAAGTTCCCCTTCCATCCCTTTGCCCTTTTCTTGAAACTAGTGGTCTTGTTAACCATCAACACTTGATGCTCTTTCTTGATTTCTACCTTCGTCGATTTCAGCATCGCGAAGAGCTCGGGAATTACTTTTGTCATCCCTTACATACTATAGTTCATCACGAAGTTCTACTAACTTGGTGATGGTGACTAAAGAATTCTGTCAATCACTATTTTATCTGGAAGATTAACTCCCACTTGATTCAAGCGATTGTAGTACCCAGACAATCTGAGCACATGCTCACTAGTTGAGCGATTCTCCTCCATCTTTTAGCTATAGAACTTGTTGGAGACTTCCTATCTCTCAACTCGGGTATTTGCTTGAAATATTAACTTCAACTCCTGGAACATCTCATATGGTCCATGACGTTCAAAACGTCTTTGAAGTCCCGATTCTAAGCTGTTAAGCATGGTGCACTAAACTATCAAGTAGTCATCATATTGAGCTAGCCAAACGTTCATAACGTCTGCATCTGCTCCTGCAATAGGTCTGTCACCTAGCGGTGCATCAAGGACATAATTTTTCTGTGCAGCAATGAGGATAATCCTCATATCACGGATCCAATCCGCATCTTTGCTACTAACATCTTTCAACATAATTTTTCTCTAGGAACATATCAAAAATAAACACAGGGAAGCAACAACGCGAGCTATTGATCTACAACATAATTTGCAAAATACTATCAGGACTAAGTTCATGATAAATTTAAGTTCAATTAATCATATTACTTAAGAACTCCCACTAAGATAGATATCCCTCTAATCATCTAAGTGATTACGTGATCCAAATCAACTAAACCATGTCCGATCATCACGTGAGATGGAGTAGTTTCAATGGTGAACATCACTATGTTGATCATATCTACTATATGATTCACGCTCGACCTTTCGGTCTCTGTGTTCCGAGGCCATATCTGTGCATATGCTAGGCTCGTCAAGTTTAACCTGAGTATTCCGCGTGTGCAACTGTTTTGCACCCGTTGTATTTGAACGTAGAGCTTATCACAACCCGATCATCACGTGGTGTCTCAGCACGAAGAACTTTCGCAACGGTGCATACTCAGGGAGAACACTTTTATCTTGAAATTTTAGTGAGGGATCATCTTATAATGCTACCGTCAATCAAAGCAAGATAAGATGCATAAAGGATTAACATCACATGCAATCAATATAAGTGATATGATATGGCCATCATCATCTTGTGCTTGTGATCTCCATCCCCAAAGCACCATGCTTGTGATCTCCATCTCCGAAGCACCATCATGATCACCATCGTCACCGGCACGACACCTTGATCTCCATCGTAGTATCGTTGTCGTCTCGCCAACTTATTGCTTTTACGACTATCGCTACCGCTTAGTGATAAAGTAAAACTACTATATGGCGGTTGCATCTCATACAATAAAGCGACAACTATATGGCTCCTACCAGTTGCCGATAACTCGGTTACAAAACATGATCATCTCATACAACACATTATATCACATCATGTCTTGACCATATCACATCACAACATGCCCTGCAAAAACAAGTTAGACGTCCTCTACTTTGTTGTTGCATGTTTTACGTGGCTGCTACGGGCTTAGCAAGAACCGTTCTTACCTGCGCATCAAAACCACAACGATAGTTTGTCAAGTTGGTGTTGTTTTAACCTTCGCAAGGACCGGGCGTAGCCACACTCGGTTCAACTAAAGTGAGAGAGACAGACACCCGCTAGTCACCTTTAAGCAACGAGTGCTCCGAACGGTGAAACCAGTCTCGCGTAAGCGTACGCGTAATGTCGGTCCGGGCCGCTTCATCTCACAATACCGCTGAACCAAAGTATGACATGCTGGTAAGCAGTATGACTTATATCGCCCACAACTCACTTGTGTTCTACTCGTGCATAGCATCAATGCATAAAACCAGGCTCGGATGCCACTGTTGGGTAACGTAGTAATTTCAAAAAAATTCCTACGCACACGCAAGATCATGGTGATGCATAGCAACGAGAGGGGAGAGTGTTGTCCACGTACCCTCATAGACCGACAGCGGAAGCGTTATCACAACGCGGTTGATGCAGTCGTACGTCTTCACGATCCGACCGATCAAGTACCGAACGCACGGCACCTCCGAGTTCTACACACGTCCAGCTCGATGACGTTCCTCGAACTCCGATCCATCCGAGTGTTGAGGGAGAGTTTCGTCAGCACGACGGCGTGGTGACGATGATGATGTTCCACCGACGCAGGGCTTCACCTAAGCTCCGCAACAGTATTATCGAGGTGTAATTTGGTGGAGGGGGGCACCGCACACGGCTAAGAGATCTCAAGGATCAATTGTTGTGTCTATGGGGTGCCCCCTGCCCCCGTATATAAAGGAGCAAGGAGGAGGCAGCCGGCCAAGGGAAGAGGCGCGCCAAAGGGGGGAGTCCTACTCCCACCGGGAGTAGGACTCCTCCTTTCCTTGTGGGAGTAGGAGAAGGGAAGGGGGAAGGAGAAAGAAGGAAGGGGGCGCCCCCCTTCCCTAGTCCAATTCGGACCAGATCATGGGGAGGGGCGCGGCCACCTTTTGAGGCCTTTCTCTCCTTTCCCGTATGGCCCATTAAGGCCCAATACGAATTCCCGTAACTCTCCGGTACTCCGAAAATTACCCGAATCACTCGGAACCTTTCCGAAGTCCGAATATAGTCGTCCAATATATCGATCTTTACGTCTCGGCCATTTCGAGACTCCTCGTCATGTCCCCGATCTCAGCCGGGACTCCGAACTCCTTCGGTACATCAAAACTCAATAAAACTGTCATCGTAATGTTAAGCGTGCGGCCCCTTCGGGTTCGAGAACTATGTAGACATGACCGAGACACCTCTCCGGTCAATAACCAATAGCGGGACCTGGATGCCCATATTGGCTCCCACATATTCTACGAAGATCTTTATCGGTCAGACCGCATAACAACATACGTTGTTCCCTTTGTCATCGGTATGTTACTTGCCCGAGATTCGATCGTCGGTATCTCGATACCTAGTTCAATCTCGTTACTGGCAAGTCTCTTTACTCGTTCCGTAATACATCATCCCGCAACTAACTCATTAGTCACAATGCTTGCAAGGCTTATAGTGATGTGCATTACCGAGTGGGCCCAGAGATACCTCTCCGACAATCGGAGTGACAAATCCTAATCTCGAAATACGCCAACCCAACAAGTACCTTTGGAGACACCTGTAGAGCACCTTTATAATCACCCAGTTAAGTTGTGACGTTTGGTAGCACACAAAGTGTTCCTCCGGTAAACGGGAGTTGCATAATCTCATAGTCATAGGAACATGTATAAGTCATGAAGAAAGCAATAGCAACATACTAAACGATCGGGTGCTAAGCTAACGGAATGGGTCAAGTCAATCACGTCATTCTCCTAATGAGGTGATGCCGTTAATCAAATGACAACTCATGTCTATGGCTAGAAAACATAACCATCTTTGATTAACGAGCTAGTCAAGTAGAGGCATACTAGTGACACTCTGTTTGTCTATGTATTCACACATGTATTATGTTTCCGGTTAATACAATTCTAGCATGAATAATAAACATTTATCATGATATAAGGAAATATATAATACTTTATTATTGCCTCTAGGGCATATTTCCTTCAGTCTCCCACTTGCAGTAGAGTCAATAATCTAGTTCACATCGCCATGTGATTTAACATTAATAATTCACATCACCATGTGATTAACACCCATAGTTCACATCTCTATGTGACCAACACTCAAAGGGTTTACTAGAGTCAATAATCTAGTTCACATCGCTATGTGATTAACACACAAAGAGTACTAAGGTGTGTTCATGTTTTGATTGTGAGATAATTTTAGTCAACGGGTCTGTCACATTCAGATCCGTAAGTATTTGCAAATTTCTATGTTTACAATGCTCTGCACGGAGCTACTCTTAGCTAATTGCTCCCACTTTCAATATGTATCTAGACCGATACTTAGAGTCATCTAGATTTAGTGTCAAAACATGCATCGACATAACCCTTTACGACGAACCTTTTGTCACTTCCATAATCGAGAAACATATCCTTATTCCACTAAGGATAATTTTGACCGCTGTCCAGTGATCTATTCCTAGATCACTATTGTACTCCCTTGCCAAAATCAGTGTAGGGTATACAATAGATCTGGTACACAGCATGGCATACTTTATAGAACCTATGGCCGAGGCATAGGGAATGACTTTCATTCTCTTTCTATCTTCTGCCGTGGTCGGGCTTTGAGTCTTACTCAATTTCACACCTTGTAACACAGGCAAGAACTCTTTCTTTGACTGTTCCATTTTGAACTACTTCAAAATCTTGTTAAGGTATGTACTCATTGAAAAACTTATCAAGCGTCTTCATCTATCTCTATAGATCTTGATGCTCAATATGTAAGCAGCTTCACCGAGGTCTATCTTTGAAAAACTCCTTTCAAACACTCCTTTATGCTTTGCAGAATAATTCTACATTATTTCTGATCAACAATATGTCATTCACATATACTTATTAGAAATGTTGTAGTGCTCCCACTCACTTTCTTGTAAATACAGGCTTCACCGCAAGTCTGTATAAAACTATATCCTTTGATCAACTTATCAAGGCGTATATTCCAACTCCAAGATGCTTGCACCAGTCCATAGATGGATCGCTGGAGCTTGCATATTTTGTTAGCACTTTTAGGATTGACAAAACCTCCTGGTTGCATCATATACAACTCTTCTTTAATAAATCCATTAAGGAATGTAGTTTTGTTTATCCATTTGCCAGATTTCATAAAATGCGGCAATTGCTAATATGATTCAGACAGACTTTAAGCATAGATACGAGTGAGAAACTCTCTCATCGTAGTCAACACCTTGAACTTGTCGAAAACCTTTTGCGACAATTCTAGCTTTGTAGATAGTGACACTACTATCAGCGTCCATTTTCCTCTTGAAGATCCATTTAATCTCAATGGCTCGCCGATCATTGGGCAAGTCAATCAAAGTCCATACTTTGTTCTCATATATGGATCTTATCTCAGATTTCATGGCCTCAAGCCATTTCGCGGAATCTGGGCTCACCATCGCTTCTTCATAGTTCATAGGTTCGTCATGGTCTAGTAACATAACCTCCAGAACAGGATTACCGTACCACTCTGGTGCGGATCTTACTCTGGTTGACCTACGAGGTTCAGTAATAACTTGATCTGAAGTTTCATGATCATCATCATTAACTTCCTCACAAATTGGTATAGGCGTCACAGAAACTGGTTTCTGTGATGAACTACTTTGCAATAAGGGAGCAGGTACAATTACCTCATCAAGTTCTACTTTCCTCCCACTCACGTCTTTCGAGAAAAACTCCTTCTCTAGAAAGGATCCATACTAAGCAACAAAGGTCTTGCCTTCGGATCTGTGATAGAAGGTGTACCCAACTGTCTCCTTTGGGTATCCTATGAAGACACATTTCTCCGATTTGGGTTTGAGCTTATCAAGATGAAACTTTTTCACATAAGCATTGCAACCCTAAATTTCAAGAAACGACAACTTTGGTTTCTTGCCAAACCATAGTTCATAAGGCGTCGTCTCAACGGATTTTGATGGTGCCCTATTTAACGTGAATGTAGCTGTCTCTAATGCATAACCCCAAAACGATAGTGGTAGATCGGTAAGAGACATCATATATCGCACCATACCTAATAAAGTACGGTTACGATGTTCGGACACACCATTACACTCTGGTGTTCCAGGTGGCATGAATTTGTGAAACTATTCCACATTGTTTTAATTGAAGACCAAACTCGTAACTCAAATATTTGTCTCCGCGATCAAATCACAGAAAACTTATTTTCTCGTCACGATGATTTTCTACTTCACTCTGAAATTCTTTGAACTTTTCAAATGCTTCAGACTTATGTTTCATCAAGTAGATATACCCATATCTGCTCAAATCATCTGTGAAGGTCAGAAAATAATGATACCTGCTACGAGCCTCAATATTCATCGGACCACATACATCTGTATGTATGATTTCCAACAAATCTGTTGCTCTCTCCATAGTTCCGGAGAAGGGCGTTTTTAGTCATCTTGCCCATGAGGCACGGTAAGCAAGCATCAAGTGATTCATAATCAAGTGATTCCAAAATCCCATCAGTATGGAGTTTCTTCATGCGCTTTACACCAATATGACCTAAACGGCAGTGCCACAAATAAGTTGCACTATCATTATTAACTTTGCATCTTTTGGCTTCATTATTATGAACATGTGTATCACTACGATCGAGATCCAACAAACCATTTTCGTTGGTGTGTATGACCATAGAAGGTTTTTATTCATGTAAACAGAACAACAATTGTTCTCTAACTTAAATGAATAACCGTATTGCAATAAACATGATCAAATCATATTCATGCTCAACGCAAACACCAAATAACACTTATTTAGTTTCAACACTAATCCCGAAAGTATAGGGAGTGTGCGATGATGATCATATCAATCTTGGAACTACTTCCAACACACATCGTCACCTCTCCTTTTACTAGTCTCTATTTATTCTGCAACTCCCGTTTCGAGTTACTACTCTTAGCAACTGAACCAGTATCAAATACCGAGGGGTTGCTATAAACACTAGTAAAGTACACATCAATAACATGTATATCCAATATACCTTTGTTCACTTTGCCATCCTTCTTATCCACCAAATAGTTGGGGTAGTTCCGCTTCCAGTGACCAGTCCCTTTGCAGTAGAAGCACTTAGTCTCAGGCCTAGGACCAGACTTAGGCTTCTTCACTTGAGCAGCAACTTGCTTGCCGTTCTTCTTGAAGTTCCCCTTCCATCCCTTTGCCCTTTTCTTGAAACTAGTGGTCTTGTTAACCATCAACACTTGATGCTCTTTCTTGATTTCTACCTTCGTCGATTTCAGCATCGCGAAGAGCTCGGGAATTACTTTTGTCATCCCTTACATACTATAGTTCATCACGAAGTTCTACTAACTTGGTGATGGTGACTAGAGAATTCTGTCAATCACTATTTTATCTGTAAGATTAACTCCCACTTGATTCAAGCGATTGTAGTACCCAGACAATATGAGCACATGCTCACTAGTTGAGCGGTTCTCCTCCATCTTTTAGCTATAGAACTTGTTGGAGACTTCATATCTCTCAACTCGGGTATTTGCTTGAAATATTAACTTCAACTCCTGGAACATCTCATATGGTCCATGACGTTCAAAACGTCTTTGAAGTCCCGATTCTAAGCTGTTAAGCATGGTGCACTAAACTATCAAGTAGTCATCATATTGAGCTAGCCAAATGTTCATAACGTCTGCATCTGCTCCTGCAATAGGTCTGTCACCTAGCGGTGCATCAAGGACATAATTTTTCTATGCAGCAATGAGGATAATCCTCAGATCACGGATCCAATCCGCATCTTTGCTACTAACATCTTTCAACATAATTTTTCTCTAGGAACATATCAAAAATAAACACAGGATAGCAACAACGCGAGCTATTGATCTACAACATAATTTGCAAAATACTATCAGGACTAAGTTCATGATAAATTTAAGTTCAATTAATCATATTACTTAAGAACTCCCACTTAGATAGATATCCCTCTAATCATCTAAGTGATTATGTGATCCAAATCAACTAAACCATGTCCGATCATCACGTGAGATGGAGTAGTTTCAATGGTGAACATCACTATGTTGATCATATCTACTATATGATTCACGCTCGACCTTTCGGTCTCTGTGTTCCGAGGCCATATCTGTACATATGCTAGGCTCGTCAAGTTTAACCTGAGTATTCCGCGTGTGCAACTGTTTTGCACCCGTTGTATTTGAACGTAGAGCTTATGACACCCGATCATCACGTGGTGTCTCAGCACGAAGAACTTTCGCAACGGTGCATACTCAGGGAGAACACTTTTATCTTGAAATTTTAGTGAGGGATCATCTTATAATGCTACCGTCAATCAAAGCAAGATAAGATGCATAAAGGATTAACATCACATGCAATCAATATAAGTGATATGATATGGCCATCATCATCTTGTGCTTGTGATCTCCATCCCCGAAGCACCATGCTCGTGATCTCCATCTCCGAAGCACCATCATGATCACCATCGTCACCGGCACGACACCTTGATCTCCATCGTAGTATCGTTGTCGTCTCGGCAACTTATTGCTTTTACGACTATCGCTACCGCTTAGTGATAAAGTAAAACTATTACATGGCGATTGCATCTCATACAATAAAGCGACAACTATATGGCTCCTGCCAGTTGCCGATAACTCGGTTACAAAACATGATCATCTCATACAACACATTATATCACATCATGTCTTGACCATATCACATCACAACATGCCCTGCAAAAACAAGTTAGACGTCCTCTACTTTGTTGTTGCATGTTTTACGTGGCTGCTACGGGCTTAGCAAGAACCGTTCTTACCTACGCATCAAAACCACAACGATAGTTTGTCAAGTTGGTGCTGTTTTAACCTTCGCAAGGACCGGCCGTAGCCACACTCGGTTCAACTAAAGTGAGAGAGACAAACACCCGCCAGTCACCTTTAAGCAACGAGTGCTCCGAACGGTGAAACTAGTCTCGCGTAAGCGTACGCGTAATGTCGGTCCAGGCCGCTTCATCTCACAATACCGCTGAACCAAAGTATGACATGCTGGTAAGCAGTATGACTTATATCGCCCACAACTCACTTGTGTTCTACTCGTGCATAGCATCAACGCATAAAACCAGGCTCGGATGCCACTGTTGGGTAACGTAGTAATTTCAAAAAAATTCCTACGCACACGCAAGATCATGGTGATGCATAGCAACGAGAGGGTAGAGTGTTATCCACGTACCCTCGTAGACCGACAGCGGAAGCGTTATCACAACGCGGTTGATGTAGTCGTACGTCTTCACGATCCGACCGATCAAGTACCGAACGCACGGCACCTCCGAGTTCTACACACGTTCAGCTCGATGACGTCCCTCGAACTCCGATCCAGCTGAGTGTTGAGGGAGAGTTTCGTCAGCACGACGAAGTGGTGACGATGATGATGTTCCACCGATGCAGGGCTTCGCCTAAGCTCCGCAACGGTATTATCGAGGTGTAATTTGGTGGAGGGGGGCACCACACACGGCTAAGAGATCTCAAGGATCAATTGTTGTGTCTATGGGGTGCCCCCCTGCCCCCGTATATAAAGGAGCAAGGAGGAGGCAGCCGGCCAAGGGAAGAGGCGCGCCAAAGGGGGGAGTCCTACTCCCACCGGGAGTAGGACTCCTCCTTTCCTTGTGGGAGTAGGAGAAGGGAAGGGGGAAGGAGAAAGAAGGAAGGGGGCGCCCCCCTTCCCTAGTCCAATTCGGACCAGATCATGGGGAGGGGCGCGGCCACCTTTTGAGGCCTTTCTCTCCTTTCCCGTATGGCCCATTAAGGCCCAATACGAATTCCCGTAACTCTCCGGTACTCCGAAAAATACCCGAATCACTCGGAACCTTTCCGAAGTCCGAATATAGTCGTCCGATATATCGATCTTTACGTCTCGGCCATTTCGAGACTCCTCGTCATGTCCCCGATCTCAGCCGGGACTCTGAACTCTTTCGGTACATCAAACTCAATAAAACTGTCATCGTAACGTTAAGCGTGCGGACCCTTCGGGTTCAAGAACTATGTAGACATGACCGAGACACCTCTCCGGTCAATAACCAATAGCGGGACCTGGATGCCCATATTGGCTCCCACATATTCTACGAAGATCTTTATCGGTCAGACCGCATAACAACATACGTTGTTCCCTTTGTCATCGGTATGTTACTTGCCCGAGATTCGATCGTCGGTATCTCGATACCTAGTTCAATCTCGTTACTGGCAAGTCTCTTTACTCGTTCCGTAATACATCATCCCGCAACTAACTCATTAGTCACAATGCTTGCAAGGCTTATAGTGATGTGCATTACCGAGTGGGCCCAGAGATACCTCTCCGACAATCGGAGTGACAAATCCTAATCTCGAAATACGCCAACCCAACAAGTACCTTTGGAGACACCTGTAGAGCACCTTTATAATCACCCAGGTAAGTTGTGACGTTTGGTAGCACACAAAGTGTTCGTCCGGTAAACGGGAGTTGCATAATCTCATAGTCATAAGAACATGTATAAGTCATGAAGAAAGCAATAGCAACATACTAAACGATCGGGTGCTAAGCTAACGGAATGGGTCAAGTCAATCACGTCATTCTCCTAATGAGGTGATCCCGTTAATCAAATGACAACTCATGTCTATGGCTAGGAAACATAACCATCTTTGATTAACGAGCTAGTCAAGTAGAGGCATACTAGTGACACTCTCTTTGTCTATGTATTCACACAAGTATTATCTTTCCGGTTAATACAATTCTAGCATGAATAATAAACATTTATCATGATATAAGGAAATATATAATACTTTATTATTGCCTCTAGGGCATATTTCCTTCAAGTAGAGGCACCGAGTCCTGACTCACACAAGTTGGGCAAGCACAAGAACACCTCAACCTCAGGAGGTTGTTCTTCCCCTTGTACTATTCATCATCAGCCCAAGAGGCAATCCACCACCACCACACTGGAGTAGGGTATTACACCACAACGGTGGCCCGAACCAGTATAAATTGTGTGTCTTCTCTGTGTTGCGAGTTCGTCAAGTTCGTCTGCAAGATCTTAGAGAGCTAGAGCGTGGATCGGCAGGAGGGAAAGACTTCGCGCGCACCCCAGAGTTCGAACCTTAGGGTTTTGCCGGAACCCCACATCCGACAAACACCCCTCCATATCTGTTGAAGTTCCTCCACAAGAGGCTCCATGAATAAATCAAAATCCTTTCTAGGACTTTTTGGACCTGGGATGAGCAAGGTCATCATATAGTTTGATTCTTTGGTGCAGACATTTGGAGGCATGTTGTAAGGGATATCAAGCACTGGCCACATGCTATATGTGGCGCTCTGGTGGCCAAATGGGTTAAATCCATCTGAAGCTAAGCCAAGTCTAATGTTTCTCAGGTCAGCAGTAAACTTTTTGTGTTTCTGATTGAAGCTTTGCCACTCACTACCATGAGATGGATGGCTCATTACATTCTGATCTCGGTACTCCTGGTTCCTAGAATGCCACAGTACATCCTCTCTTGTTTCAGCATCATGAAACAACCTCTGCAATCTTGGTATAATTAGAAAATGTCTCAGAACATTATGAGGAATCCTCTTCACAGCATCGCCATCTTTCCATCTTGATGATTTGCATTTCGGGCATTCACTTAAGTTGGCATAATCCTTCCGGAACAGAACACAATTATTCTTACAAACATGGATCATATCATATCCAATTCCAACTGCACGAAGGAAATTCTTCATTTTACTGTAGGTGTGTGGCAGCTCAGACACATCTGGGAAAGATTTGCGGAAAACAGCCAACATCGCATCGAATGATTTGTTGGTCATCCGCTCAGATGTCTTCACCTGAAGAAAGGTGACCATAGCTGAGAATACTGATAGCTTATTTCCTGGGGTGACAGCCACGTTGCATTGTTCCAACATGCGGGCCCACCGTTTTTCTTCTGCAGGTGAAAGTTCACGAAATGCACGAGCATTTCGTAGCATTGTTTCAATGTTGGTCAAACTCACTGGCTCCGCCACCACTACCTCCTCCTCCTCTTCCGCCCGAGCATCAGGCAGATCAAGATGGTGATCTGCTGCTTCCACGTAGTCAGTAACATTGACGTTCACAGCTTCACCATGATGAACCCACCTAGTATATGTGACCGACATCCCATACAAGTGTAGATGATTTTGCACAGTTGACTGGGGTCTTGTAACTGAATTCATACAACTGCTACATGGGAAGAGCACATCTAATTTTTGACCACCGTACTCAGCTCTGATAAAGTTCATGAAGTTTTCAGCCCCCTCGACATATGCAACGGAGGATCTTCGAGCAGAAGGTATCCAAGTCTTGTCCATCTGTTAGACATACAAATTAGTTCTTCTACTAGATATTACAGGAAAAACATATATGCTTTTTTATGAAGTCCAGAAAAAATACCTAGGTCGATGTCTAAAGCCATGGCAAGATATTTGGACGAGCAGATCTAAGTAACGAAATATATGTAAAGCTAATTCAGTAAACAGATTTGAGTGCTAAATCATGGCAAGTTGTTTCAGCAGTCAATGAGGCCCGAACACACAGCCATCAAACTATCAAAGGCCATCGCAGCAACAAAGATCGAGTATAAAACGGTGTACAACTATTTCACCTAACAGATTGGCTACTAGACCATGGCAATCTACGTCACAATAAATATATGGCAGGATATTTTAGCAACTAATTGGGCTTGGCATGCCATCTCAGCTAAGCAGATTGAGTGTAGAACGGGACAAGGAAGCTTCTTAAGAAGAGCATATTGACTGTAAACTACTTCGGCAAACAGTGAGATTAACAACGTCTATCAGCTAACATTCAGCACTACACTGACATGCACGGGGCCTCAGTCTAGAATGCGCGTACCATGGGAGAAGCTGACTGCTGTGCGTCTCCCCATGAACGTCGCCAGCGGTGGCGGCGCTGACCGTCGTGCGCCTCCACAAGAACGTCGCCAGCGGTGGCGGCGCTGATCGTCGTGCGCCTCCACAAGAACGTCGCCAGCGGTGGCGGCGCGGCTAGAGGACGGCAGTCTACGAGAGCTTACTGTGGGAGCGAGAGGATCGTCGGCGTCCCCTCAACGAACTGTGGCACTGACGTATCGGCGCGGCAGGGAGGGTGGCTTTGGCGGACGGAATGGAGTGGAGGGGGGC
>NW_025225575.1:90753-91989 GCF_018294505.1 Triticum aestivum
CCGGGGACCACGTGGCAGCCCCTGATTGGCCGGGCGCGGCGGCGCTGGTTCGTCCGGCGGCGGCGGACGCGTCCGGCCGCGGAGAGGGCGATTTTTAGGGTTTGATCTGCGAAATATTTCGGGAGGGGTGGTCTATATATAGGTAGAGGGAGCTAGGAGACTCCAAACGGAGTGTGGTTTTCGCCCACACGATCGTGATCGAACGACCTAGAGCATGGAAGTGACTTAGAGGGGGCTTTGGGCTGTTTGGAGGGGGTTTTGCTGCAACACACAAAAGGACTTTGCGGTTACCCGGTTAACCGTTGGAGCACCAAACGACCTCCAAATGGAACGAAACTTGACCGGTGGTCTACCGGTGGTATACCAAGGCCACTTGACAAGCCTTGGTCCATTCCGAGAACGTTCAACACCCGCTCATGAAAAGAAACGAAAAGGGGTGCGCCGGAGGAGGTGGGAGTGCCGGATTGCAAAACGGACAACGGGGAAAATGCTCGGATGCAAGAGACGAACACATATGCAAATGCAATGCACATGATGACATGATATGAGATGCATGACATGAACAAAATGCAAAACGAAAAACAAAACCCGACCACGAAGGGAATATCATAACACATAGCCGAAAATGGAAAGAGTTGGAGTTACAAATATGGAAAGTTACATCCGGGGTGTTACAGTGTAGTGGACGTACTATTGGAGTGGCTAAGATAAATTTTGTATATATACCCTATGTGTTGATTTACTTCGCATGTTAGCTTTGTCTCGGTTCAATAAAAAGCAGAGTTGGTGATGATGGCGTGCCTGCCATCCTGCAATATAGGCTGTCCGATCTATATCTAACAGATAGGAAGGAAACTATGACAATTTACCCGCACTCCTCTCCACATTTGCAAATAAGGCCTTCCCTCGTTCATCCTTTTCTCCCACAAGATCTTGATGTTCTGTGCAACGCACGGGCATCTTGCTAGTACTCCTACAATATACTATATTATTGTGAAAGTTCATATACACCAGCCGAGATTAGTGCAAACACGCCAGATTTTCATTACATTTCTAACTTTTATACGACAGAAAAATAAAAGAAACCCGACCCTAAACCTATTCTACGGCGGTGACCGACGTCCTCCATCTGCGATCTCCATGTACGGGGGCGGGGTTCAAGACCTGTGAAGTGAAGGTGCGGTCTCCGGCGAGGAAGAGTAGAACACGGGAGACGGACCGGCCAGTTGGCACACC
>NW_025225576.1:0-1651 GCF_018294505.1 Triticum aestivum
TATCCTCTGTCTCGAATGCAACGGAAAAAATGTATGTTTGTGAACCAATTAATGGCTAAAGGAATGATGGAAATGGTGGAGGAATCAGAGGTGCAGAGTCGTGTGACACAACAACTGATCAATGTTTTCAGAGACAGTGTAGCAAAGCAGCAAGAACTTGCCCACATGCTTATGGGCGTCATCCGTGATGAGGTTGCAGATTGTGATGTTGTAGATCGTTAGGTTCTGTTCATTTATTTGCACTCGCATCAATCTTTGATTGCCCAGTGGATGTAATTTCCTATAATATATGCTGGATATGCAACGTTTTCCCTGTATGCCGTACCTTTGCTTGATCGGTTTTGGTCCTGTGCATAATTGCTCGTCGTAATGGGCTCAAATTATCTAATTTGGCCTAAAGACATGTACGAACTTTAGTGGGCCCATTAAATTAATGGGCCGTTACCAGGCCGAAAGTTAATGGTCAGCCCTCTTAACTCCCGGGTCGTTAACAGGCTGACATCAAAGCGGGCAACAAGTGAGCCCAATTGATTTCACAGGCCGTTACTAAGTTCAGGCTACATATGGCCCAACTATATTGTGGGCCTTTAGCAGGCCAAAAGAGATAGTGGGCTTGTACTGGACCATGAAGAGCATGGGCCGCTAAGAGGCTATAAGTCAGGTCGTATTGTAAATGGCCCAACTGTGTTGTGGGCCTTTAGCAAGCCGAAAGAGAAACCGGGCTGGTATTGGACCATGAAGGGCGTGGGCCGTTAAAAGGCCAAAACTCAGGTCCGACTACAAATGGCCCAACACATTTATGGTCCATTAACAGGCTGGAAGGCACACAGGGCCGGGAATTGGCCCAACACTTAAATGGGTCGCTAAAAGGCCAAAACTCAGGTCCGACTACAAATGGCCCAACAGATATATGGGCCGTCACCAGGCTGAAAGACACACCGGGCCGGAAATTGGCCCAACACTTAAATGGGTCGCTAAAAGGCCGAAACTCAGGTCCGACTACAAATGGCCCAACTGATTTATGGGCCGTCAACAAGCTGAAAGACACACCGGGCCGGAAATTAGCCCAATATTTAAATGGGTCGCTAAAAGGCCGAAAGATGTGCATCGTGAAAATTGGCCCATCCACTCAATGGGCCGTTAACAGGCCGAAATCTCATCGGGCCGATATTGAGCCCAAATATATAGCGGGCTGTTAACGGGCTCGAACTGATGATGGGCTGCAATGGTGTCAAATCTTTAACGGGCCGTTGACGGGCCGAATTGGCACATCTTGTATGGGCCGTGGGCTTAAATGGACCTGACACAAGTAGGCCTTATATGGGCCGGCCTGCTATTTTTTACTGGGCCAGCCTTTTTCACCGGAATGGGCCACTGTTTGGCCGTGCCACGTGTCGACCTATCATAGGCGCCTCCTGTCCAATGAGTGGATGACATCTGTCCCAACGGTGAGGCAACACGTGTTTCCTCCGGCCAATGATGATTTTACACGTGGAAAATCCCCATTGGTCCGAGCTGTTAACGGGTTATCGGATCCAAAACCAGGCCCAATAGCTTAACGGCGTTCCGTTACGGTGGATGCCACGTGTCGGTCACCCTTGACGAAAGCACTTCTGTGACGCGCGATTTATCGTCATGGAAGTGGACACTT
>NW_025225576.1:5830-7312 GCF_018294505.1 Triticum aestivum
AAACTGATTTTATTCATTTTTTTTGTTCATTTAATGGACATGGTTGTTGGCATGTTCCAACTCAGAATGGTTGATTGATTCTGTATATTCATTATTCATCAGTCTAATCAAGCAACTTAGCTAGTTCGATGAGGTTAGAAATGAACACCAAAAGAAAAACGTTCTGAAGGAAAAACACATAAGAAAAACAACTGACTTCAGAATGGTCCAGAAAGAAGTTCAGAAAGATCTTGGAAAATGTAGACGTAAATAAGTTCAGAATATGTTTGTATATGTAAATAAGTCCAAAATATGCTTGTATACGTAAAGAAGTTCAGGGCCAAAATAAGTCCAAAAATGGTCCAGAAAGAAGTTCAGGAAAATGCAGCAGAACTGCAGAAAAAGGCATTTTTTCGTCACTGAACACACAACGGAAAAAATGCAGCAGGAAACTTTCACAAGAGAAGCTTCCACATATACGCTCCCCATGCATGCATGATGAAGAACAGTAGCAAAGAATCGACCAACAATGCAAGTATGCAACATTACCTCTGTACTGACATACTTATCATTTATTATTATTGTCTTAATATGCATAAAATTCAGTTTTCATGCACTGCAAATGCAAGCACTGCATATTCAGGGTCCAGAATATGAATCACCTCATAGGTGATAGCAAAGTTTTTAAATATCATCAGGTTCTTCTGAGCATGTTGTCGCTCCTTTAAAATTAGCAAATTAGATCCAGTGATTCCAAGCAATGCCCAGTGGTACAAGCGCAATATTTGGTTGCTTGGGAAGATGTTAGGATAGACAGTGGAATTTGTAATGTTCAAATGGACAGGAAAATTTCTCAAGGAGCCAGAGAAGGTAAGACTGCTATTGCACCGAAACCTTTTTCACATTCTTGACATTTGTAATCCAAGTGAAAAGTTAACATGATCTGAGAAAAGCCCAACCTATTTGCCAAACAGCTGCAACCTATTTGACAATCAGATTGCAGTATCTGTAACCATAAAGTCTGTCTTCAAACTCCCCAAACATGTCCATGCGCTTCACAACTCAACAAAGGATTGTGAAATCATAGGTGCATCCATCGGATCGTACCTCGTGTACATACTTTTCTGACAAGAGCTGCAGAGTGTTTTAAGACGCATAGAAACATAAAAATAAATAGAGTTACTCAAATGCTCTGCTCAAATTCAGGCCAACAATTTGTCATTCATATCTGATATTGATTACAATATGACTCGATAGTCGCTACATTGAGGACTTGATAGTCGGTACATCAAGGACTTGCTTAGCTCAAAGCTTCACTCACACATACACACAAGAGTTCACCAACCAATGCTACTCATCGGAAACTGCAACTTTAACTCACCACGACGCCAGTGCCTAAGAATCCAATTCAACCAAGATTAATTTTACAGGAGAGTCAGCATAGTCTCCAAACGCTAGGCAGCTCACAAGATTACGTGTGTATCGACAAGTTCAATTCTACTC
>NW_025225576.1:8046-17786 GCF_018294505.1 Triticum aestivum
CAGAGTTGAAGCTGGAGTCACCTTCTTCACACCGGGCGCAACAGCACTGACAGGCAGTGGTGTAGAGCCGACGAAAGAGCAAGCCTTGGAAGCGACGGGACGAGAGACCTTCTTCACGGGCGCAGCAGTATTGGCAGCCTTGGAAGCCGGAAGCTTGCGGTGGTGGCAAGCGGACTCCTCGTCCTCAGCCATCTGGCGTCCACGGGCACGGATGGCACACTGGACACCAACGGGTTCAGCACCAGCAGCGGCCGGCAAGGTGGTGGCAGGCCCAGGGCGCGCGGCGACGGCAATATGGGAGGCATGGAAAGCGATGGGCGCCGTCGGCGCCGGGCTAGGTTCTCCGTGATCGACACCCTTGAGGTGGTGAACGAGTTGGCACCAGGCACGGACGGGATCAGCACGGGTAGCCGTGGCAGGAGCGGCACCAGCAGGTGCGGCCGTGGCGGCGTGGCGACGGGAACGCCCTCCGTGGTGGACGCCGTGGCGGCGGAGTTCTTGGACTGCTGCGGCGGCCTCCTTGGCGAGGCCGTCTTCCTCGAGACGGCGATGGAAGTCCGCGTCCCAGCGGGCGAGGGACCCCCGGGACTCACCGGTGGCCTTGGCCAGGCTGTGCTTGGTCCAGTACTGGAGCACCCTCTCGAGGGCGCGCGAGGGCACCCGCATCTCCAGCGGGAGCGATTGGGCGGCGGTGGGGCGATAGTCCCACGCCGGAGCGACGAGCACCTTGCCGTCGGCGCTGCGGAGCTGGAGCACCTTCGCCGCCATGGATGGCGTGTCTAGGTCTGGAGATCGGGAAGGTGGGGGAGCAGATCGCATTGGAGCTGCTGCTCCCACCGGCGCCGCCCATTTATTCAGGGGAGAGCTCCTGATTCTTGCCGAACTCGGATTGGAACTGTTGCCGGCTGAATTGGAACTGGAATCGAACTCACCGGCAATCTCACGCGCTCATTCCAGCTGTTTTAATTCCAGACGCGTCGTTTTTATAACTGAAGAAAGAGGTAGAACGTCTTCAGTTTCTCAGACCATCTTCAGTTAAAAACCTGGACGCCTCTGCATACTATTGATGAATTTCTATCATAAATAGGATGTTCAGGACAGATAGAAAATTCGTTGGTACAAAAAGCAATATTAAATTGTTGTTTGCACAGCACAATGCCCCAGTGTGTATCAATCCCATAAAATTTCTGAACTTTCCATTTTTGAAGCTATTAAATTTGACATGTACTGAATTTTGCTGTTTTTTTTCTTAAAATATTGTTCTCCTTCATACTCAATTTTTCCCTTCGTACTAAATATGCTTCTGAAAGACGATCCAATGGAGCAACTGGAAGGAGGGTAGGGAAGCCAAGGAGAAGTTCAGAATAAGATACAGGCTTCAGATTTATTACTATTTCTGAACTAATATGCTTTTGATGATTGACAGAGATAAAACAAGTATATACTAGATGATGTCCGGCGCGTTGTTGCGGGAACCTTGCAAAAAGAATGCATAAATAGTTTTTAAAAGCATCTAAAACTAATGAAATGCAAATGTAAGCTTTAAAAAATACGAAGGGAAAAAATGAATTGCATTTAAAATGTTGGCATTTCAAACAAAATGTGAAGGATGAACTCTAATGCAGAAAATAACTTATGATTAACATGCATGTTTTGATGATGTGGCAACATTGCATGCATAGAGTAATGAAAAAAAATTATGGCTTGCATGCATGGCTTATTTATGTGCCATGATTGCATAGTTAGGAAAAATAGATAGTGGATTATAGCTATTTAGAAATAGAAGATTCCTTTTCGTTCAAGACTTGCACATAGCTCCTAGCTGAGCACTCCTAGCACCGTGTTTCAAGAAGTCATTTCACAAGACACATTTAAGTTGATTTTGATGCAAGTATATGGCTATCTTTTGTTACTTGCCGAAGGGAATGGTTAACATTAAATATTTTCTGTTTCAGGTTCCACGATATTAATAGGAAAATAATTCCCCTTGATCGTGCTTCCGTCCGCCGCCTCGCTGATCCGACACGTGTCCCATGTGACGTGTGCCCCTACCTCCTCGTGATTTTTTCTGCAAGATCAGTAATGTTGCAGAAGTCTCTTCAATAACATCAGCCGTGTTGCAAAAAAGTGAAGATGAAAAAACCTGCAACAAGACCTTTATTGTAAAAAAAATCTGCAACAACTCTTTTGTTGTAAAAAAATCTGCAACAAAACATGTGTTGCAATGGTGGAGAGCACCGCTCGGCCCGATGTGCAAGATCTAATGGCTCGCGTGCCGGTCGATCTTCAATGGCATAGCACGCACCATACTGATAACATGCTATGTTTACCCAACAGGAAATTTGTCAATTTGGGAAGTTGGGCATCGGTCGACCGCGCCAGCTCTGGCCGGTCACCTCCTCAACCGCCTGACTGGGAACCTGTGAACCGTACAATCTATTCCCTCGCACCTCTCATCTCTCAGGCAGCACACAACAACAGCGTTTCACCCTGCCTCCATCCAGAGATTAATGTCGCATGGGTTATTTTGCAAATGAGTCCTTAGTTTTTTCCCGACCGAACCCAAAGTCCTCCCTTCCTCCTTCACTCGCTCTCTTCCTCCTTCCTCGTCTCTGACGGGTACCCCTCCTCCCCCACGCCGCCAGCTCCCCCCTCCACCCCCTCCCGCCACCACACATGTCATCGGCTTGTTTCCCCCATGCCGCGTTGCCATCGCCTGCTTCCCCACCGCCGTTGAAGCTTGGATTTTTTTGCCAATCTGCTCTCCGTCAGCAAGTTGCAGCGCTGCTTGTACAGAACCAGGGCAGCGGGAGTGTACGTTGCGAGGGCACGGCAGGGTGCCTTCCTCTCTCAGACTCCACAGTGGGGCATCTACATCAAGGCATCAAGGCAAACAACACGGTGGCGGGGTGCCCTCCTCTCAAGGTCTCCATAGCGGGAGTGTCCGTTGCCGAAGCTCGCTATCGAGCTCGCGGAGTAAAAAGTGTTGGAAATATTAGCACATTTTCGACTAATCTAATCCACGAGTAAACAGTAAGAATCGCACCTACGGTATGCATCTCATCCCAATACCTAAGCATGTGAGCTCGTATAGTACATAGAACCGAAGCATCTATGAACAACATATATACGGCGAGCACATAAACGAGCAAACAGGGGATGAACGAGTCATACCCTCCGGTTGGCTAGGCCAACGCGACGGTGGCAACAGTAACCACGGCATCGGTCGAGGCCTTCTTCTTGGCAGATTTGTCGTCAGCCATGGAGTCGATGTAGGGGAAGTAGTGGAAGGAGAGGTGGAAGGAGACGGGGACGGATCGGGAGCAGTCGCATCGAGACGCTCCCCAAAAACCTTATTGTCGTTCTCCTAGACAGTATCTCGAACGACAGGGTTTCGGAGGCACCTGCTCTCCCGACCAACCACACGGTCGTCAGGATGGGATCGCCGGAAAAACAGTAGATGATGGCTAGGGTGTGCAAGGGGGGGTGTGTGAACTGAATTAGGGTTCACTCCATTGGCCAGCGCCTTCTTATATAGGCCGTCGGGTAGATGGGCCTGGGCTCAGGACCACGACTGAGTCCGCGAACAGCCCACGGCCCAATGTCTTGGAGAGTGGCAGTGAAGGAAATATGCCCTAGAGGCAATAATAAAGTTGCTATTTATATTTTCTTATATCATGATAAATGTTTATTATTCATGCTAGAATTGTATTAGCCGGAAACTTAGTACATGTGTGAATACATAGACAAACAGAGTGTCCCTAGTATGCCTCTACTTGACTAGCTCGTTAATCAAAGATGGTTAAGTTTCCTAACCATAGACATGTGTTGTCATTTGATGAATGAGATCACATCATTAGAGAATGATGTGATGGACAAGACCCATCCGTTAGCTTAGCATAATGATCGTTTAGTTTTATTGCTATTGTTTTCTTCATGACTTATACATATTCCTCTGACTATGAGATTATGCAACTCCTGAATATCGGAGGAACACTTTGTGTGCTATCAGACGTCACAACATAACTGGGTGATGAGTTAACATAGATCGAGATTAGGATTTGTCACTCCATGTATCAGAGAGGTATCTCTGTGCCCTCTCGGTAATGCACATCACTATAAGCCTTGCAAGCAATGTGACTAATGAGTTAGTTACGGGATGATGCATTACGAAACGAGTAAAGAGACTTGCCGGTAACGAGATTGAACTAGGTATGATGATACCGACGATCGAATCTCGGGCAAGTAACATACCGATGACAAAGGGAATGACGTATGTTGTTATGCGGTCTGACCGATAATGATCTTTGTAGATATGTAGGAGCCAATATGAGCATCCAGGTTCCGCTATTGGTTATTGACCGGAGATGTGTCTCGGTCATGTCTACATAGTTCTCGAACCCGTAGGGTCCGCACACTTAACGTTCGATGATGATTTGTATTATGAGTTATGTGATTTGATGACCGAAGTTTGTTAGGAGTCCCGGATGAGATCACGGACATGACGAGGAGTCTCGAAATGGCCGAGAGGTAAAGATTGATATATTGGACGAAGGTATTCGGACACCGGAATGGTTTCGGAGAGGTTCGGATATTTTATGGGGTACCGAGGGGTTACCGGAACCCCACGGGGAAGTGTTGGGCCATCATGGGCCTTAGTGGAAAGGAGAGGAGGGCCGCAAGGGTTGGCCGCGCCCACCCCCATGGCAAGTCCGAATTGGACTAGGGAGGGGGCGGTGCCCCCCCCCTCTTTCCTTCTCCCTCTCCTCCTCCTTCCCTCTCTTCCCCTCTTGGAAAAAGAAAGGGAGTCCAACTAGGATTGGGAATCCTAGTTGGACTCCCCCTATGGCGCGCCCCTCCTGGCGTCCTTTATCCCGTTTAAGCCCTTTAAGCTAACCTCGTCGCAATGGCTCCGCAACTAAGTCCTTCCATGAGGACATCTGCCGTGACACTTCCACGACAGTTGGCGCCCACCGTGGGGCCAGCGCACGATGGTTTTGAGTTCTTAAAGGGCAGCTTTGAAGGTATCAAGGGATACGGCGTGGGCCGGATGACCAAGAGTCGTCGCGGAAAGCTCTACATCGACGGTGCAGGCTGGGGCCCCGAGGCCGGCTCAATGAGTACGGGTACCGGGTCCCCTTCGGCGGAATCCACGTCTTCATCAGCAAGATCGGCGAACCGGGCCCTGAGTCGGACATCTGCACCGACATCATCAAGACGGCTCAGCGTGCGCGACCCGCTCGGGTTCAACCCGCCGTAAAGCATGTCTTTGTTGGATGTATCCATGGGGCTGA
Organism: Triticum aestivum; assembly: GCF_018294505.1. Lineage (NCBI taxonomy): Eukaryota > Viridiplantae > Streptophyta > Magnoliopsida > Poales > Poaceae > Triticum > Triticum aestivum. Next base: position 13,341 of record NW_025225576.1, read on the forward strand.
ATTGGAAGGCTCTGTATCTAGGGGTGAGACGGCCATCTACTCTGATGGTGAGTCGTCCACAGGCGAAACCGATTCTATGTATCAACTGCAAGATGGACGGCTTGGGAGTTGTTCCGATGGTGACAGTATTTCGGACCCCCTTGAGTCATTGAACAGAGTGGCGATCTTCATGGCTGGCACCCAGCCGGTTCTCGGTTCAACAGCCGCTGCAGCTATGACCTCAAGTGCAGCGGCGGTAACAACGGCTGGTGTTGGCGGGTCAGTTCGCCTGCCGGCTCAGGTTTTATTAGATCTGTTGGACGATCTGGCGACCCTGATGGGAGTGGAGGTAACCGCAGACAACCAGGAACAACATAAGGTGGATGTGGCTAAATTGCGTGATGAGATAACGCAAGCTAAGGCAGAATTGGCAGCGGAAAACGCTAGGATGGCTGCAGAGCAGGCTGTCTTAAATGCCCAGGCACAGCGAATTCAAGCAGATTCATACCGGCTTATGGTGGATCAGAACGCTTCAAACGAGGTCTTGAGGAGAAAGCGCCAGAGTCGTCTGCCCTCGATTTATGAGTCAATGAACCTCTTCAACACACCTGGAGCGGGAGCTAGTAACCCACCGGTGATAAACCCGACGGTTGAGGCGCCGGGGGGTGGAGTGTCAGGTCAACCGCGCATAGCAGGCTCTCCGCATATGAATAATACCCCACCTCGGCACGTAGTGACACCGCCGGGTCATTACTCTACCCCTCTGGATAACATGATTGCTGCAGCTACGCGATTGGTGGCTCTGCCAGTTGAGGGTGAAACTTCCATGACAGTTGAAATCCGGAGGGCTAGGGAGCTTCTTCAAACGGCTTTGGTGCAGCAGCAGGCTTATTCATATAGTCGTGACCGGATTCATGCGACCCCTCGTCCAAGCCGGAGCTACAGTAGGCACATTGACTCGCCAGCAGTCTCGAGTACCGAGCGGCGTCGTAACCAACCTCATGGTCATGACCCGGCGCGCCGGGAGGCCGAGCTGGCGGCTCAACTGGCGGCTCATCAGCACGCGCCGGTTTACCCAACGGCTTCAGTTGAGGCGGGTATAACTTCTAGAACTTTCGGTGTGCCGTGTCTAACGGTGGCTCTACGGAACGAGCGCTTGCCGAAGGACTTCAAAGGCCCTCGTAAGGTGCCAAATTACATGGCAGATCAGCCCCCTGAGGCCTGGGTTGAGAGTTATGAGATGGCTATGGAGATGCTGGATGTTAGCGAAGCTGCATATGCTAAGTATTTCACCATGATGCTGGAGGGGACGGCTCGTACTTGGTTGAAGGGGCTGCCGGCTAATTCCATCGGGTCATGGGCGGAGCTGAAGGATTCATCCAGAATTTCAAAGATACATGCAAGCAGCCCATGTCGATTGTGGATTTGGTTTCTTGTGTTCAAGCAGAGGGCGAGTCAACAACCAGCTGGGTACGCCGGGTCTCGACTATCATACATTCTTCAGAGAACATAAACGTCGGCTCAGCGATTCTGATGATGGAGAAAAATTGCCGTTTTACTCCACTCAAGCAGAAGCTTGGACGGCTCAAGCGTCATTGTGACGACATGGGTACTCTGATGGTGGCTCTTGTTAAGTATGCCGACTCTGATGGTACCAAGGACCCCGACTCTGAGGATGAAAGATCGGGAAAGGGAAAGAAGAGTAGCGGCATGAAGGGACAGCAGCACAATCCTACCAATCAGGGCGGCAACGGTAAGCGCAAGGCTGATGAATTTGTGGCTAACACCGGTGCGCGCAATTATAACCAGCGTCGCAAGGGGCAGCCGGTTCCAAGGACAGGATTTGATCTTGAGGGAATGTTAAATCAGCCGTGTCCGAAACACGGAACGGATCAGAAGCCGGCTACTCATTCGTGGAAAGATTACAACATAATGAGAAGCTTTAGGGAGTCCATCCAGTGCCAACATGGCCCGAATGGCGGATCAGGGTCCGGTCCTCATGGTCCGGGTCACGGAGGCGGCGGTTCAAGTTCTGGGTTTCAAGGCCATGGTAACCAAGGTGGTTACAATCAGTAGAGTAATCAGGGGAATCAACAACATCAGCAGTCTGGTTATCAGAGCAACCCGAAGCAGTTGAATAGTGGATAGTACCACATCTTCACCACTAGCTTATGTAAGCGAGATCAGAAGCTTCGTAAGAGGGCAGTCAATGCTTTTGAGCCGGCGGTGCCAAGTTATTTGCGGTGGTCAGAGCAGCCTATTGTGTGGAGTCGTGAGGATCATCCGCCCCGGGTTGATAATCCGGGTCACCTGGATCTGGTGGTGGCACCTCAGGTTGGGGGCTATAAATTTACTAAGGTGCTCATGGATGGAGGTAGCAGCATTAACATCCTTTATTATGAGACCTTCCGTCGCATGGGACTGACAGATAAGAACCTTAAACCGTCAAACACTGTCTTCCATGGTGTGGTGCCGGGTAAGTCAGCCTACCCGGTGGGTAAGATATCTTTGGAAGTTGCCTTTCGAGATGAGCATGATTCCAGGTCTGAAACTTTAACCTTCGAAGTGGTCAAGATCAAGAGCCCTTATCATGCTCTGTTTGGGCGGCCGGCTTATGCTAAGTTCATGGCGAGGCCTTGCTATGTGTACTTGCAGCTTAAGATGCCGGGTTATAAGGGCACTATCACAATGCATGGGAGTCGCAAGGTTGCCTTGGAGTGTGAGGAAGGTGATGCGGCTTATGCTGAATCGGTTTGTGCAACGGAGGAGTTGAAATTTTACAAGGATAATGTTGACCCGGTAGACATGACGTCCTTGAAAAAGCCAACCACAGAGCATGATCCTTTGTTAAAGTTTAAATAGGCAGATGATACTAAATTGGTTGACTTCATCCCTGGCGACTCATCTAAACAGTTCAGCATCAGTGCTAATCTGGATCCGAAATAGGAAAGCGCGCTCATTGAGTTCATCCGTGAGAACCGGGACATCTTTGCATGGAAGCCTTCAGACATGCCGGGTGTACCAAGGGAACTCGCTGAGCACACTCTTAATATTGATCCGAAATTTAAGCCGGTCAAGCAATTTCTTCGCCGATTTAATGAGTAGAGGCGGAAGGCCATCGGTGAGGAAGTGGCCCGGCTCTTGGCGGCCGGGTTTATCATTGAAGTTTTCCATCCTGAGTGGTTGGCTAACCCGGTGCTGGTACTCAAGAAGAATGGCACTTGGTGGATGTGTGTGGATTACACGGACTTGAACAAGGCTTGTCCAGTTGATCCGTTTGCTCTCCCTCGTATTGATCAAATCATTGATGCTACGGCGGGTTGTGAGCGTTTGAGTTTTTTGGATGCTTATTCTGGTTATCATCAGATCAAGATGGCAGTTAAGGACCAGGAGAAGACAACTTTCATTACTCCATTTGGAGCCTTCTGCTATGTGTCTATGCCTTTCGGGCTCAAGAGTGCCCAGGCGACTTATTAGTGGTGTGTGCAAAATTGCCTTCACAGTCAGATTGGGCGCAATGTTCATGCTTATGTAGATGACATTGTGGTGAAGTCAAGAAAGAAGGAGACCCTGATTGATGATTTGAGGGAGACGTTTGACAATCTCCGGGTCTACAGGATGATGCTTAACCCGGCTAAGTGTGTCTTTGGTGTGCCAGCAGGCAAGCTCTTGGGTTTCCTGGTTTCTAATAGAGGCATTGAAGCTAACCCGGAGAAGATGAAAGCCATTACTTCATTGGCTAAGCCGGTGTGTGTTAATGATGTTCAGCGTCTGGCGGGTCGTATTGCGGCTCTGAGCCGGTTCATAAGCCGGCTGGGTGAGAAGGCTATTCCTCTTTATCAGATGATGAAGAAGACATATCACTTTGTTTGGAGTGATGCTGCTAATCAAGCGTTTGAGGGTCTGAAGAAACAGTTGGCTGAGCCGCCCGTGCTTGCTGCCCCTATTGATAAAGAGCCTCTGTTGTTATATGTGGCTTCTAATAGCCGGGCCGTCAGTGTAGCCATTATGGTGGAAATTAAAGAGGCAGGCAAGGAGTATCCGGTTCAATGGCCGGTTTATTACATCAGTGAGATGCTTACCTAGTCCAAACAGAGGTATCCACACTGGCAGAAGCTTGTGTATGGGGTTTTCATGGCAAGCCGGAAGCTTAAACAAAATTTTCAGGGTCATCCCATCACTGTGGTTAGTTCTGCTCCTTTAGGAGATATCATCCAAAACAGGGAAGCCACAGGCCGAGTTGCTAAATGGGCCATTGAGCTTGGTCCTCACAGTTTAAAATATGTGCCACGTACCGCCATCAAGTCTCAAGCGCTTGTGGATTTCATCAATGATTGGACAGAGTTACAGGCACCTGAGGAAAAGCTGGATAACACATATTGGACTATTCACTTTGATGGATCCAGACAATTGGAGGGCCGGGGGCTGGAGTTGTCTTGACTTCCCCACGAGGTGACAAATTTTCTT
>NW_025225576.1:17796-20339 GCF_018294505.1 Triticum aestivum
CCTTTAAGCTAACCTCGTCGCAATGGCTCCGCAACTAAGTCCTTCCATGAGGACATCTGCCGTGACACTTCCACGACAGTTGGCGCCCACCGTGGGGCCAGCGCACGATGGTTTTGAGTTCTTAAAGGGCAGCTTTGAAGGTATCAAGGGATACGGCGTGGGCCGGATGACCAAGAGTCGTCGCGGAAAGCTCTACATCGACGGTGCAGGCTGGGGCCCCGAGGCCGGCTCAATGAGTACGGGTACCGGGTCCCCTTCGGCGGAATCCACGTCTTCATCAGCAAGATCGGCGAACCGGGCCCTGAGTCGGACATCTGCACCGACATCATCAAGACGGCTCAGCGTGCGCGACCCGCTCGGGTTCAACCCGCCGTAAAGCATGTCTTTGTTGGATGTATCCATGGGGCTGAATTGGAAGGCTCTGTATCTAGGGGTGAGACGGCCATCTACTCTGATGGTGAGTCGTCCACAGGCGAAACCGATTCTATGTATCAACTGCAAGATGGACGGCTTGGGAGTTGTTCCGATGGTGACAGTATTTCGGACCCCCTTGAGTCATTGAACAGAGTGGCGATCTTCATGGCTGGCACCCAGCCGGTTCTCGGTTCAACAGCCGCTGCAGCTATGACCTCAAGTGCAGCGGCGGTAACAACGGCTGGTGTTGGCGGGTCAGTTCGCCTGCCGGCTCAGGTTTTATTAGATCTGTTGGACGATCTGGCGACCCTGATGGGAGTGGAGGTAACCGCAGACAACCAGGAACAACATAAGGTGGATGTGGCTAAATTGCGTGATGAGATAACGCAAGCTAAGGCAGAATTGGCAGCGGAAAACGCTAGGATGGCTGCAGAGCAGGCTGTCTTAAATGCCCAGGCACAGCGAATTCAAGCAGATTCATACCGGCTTATGGTGGATCAGAACGCTTCAAACGAGGTCTTGAGGAGAAAGCGCCAGAGTCGTCTGCCCTCGATTTATGAGTCAATGAACCTCTTCAACACACCTGGAGCGGGAGCTAGTAACCCACCGGTGATAAACCCGACGGTTGAGGCGCCGGGGGGTGGAGTGTCAGGTCAACCGCGCATAGCAGGCTCTCCGCATATGAATAATACCCCACCTCGGCACGTAGTGACACCGCCGGGTCATTACTCTACCCCTCTGGATAACATGATTGCTGCAGCTACGCGATTGGTGGCTCTGCCAGTTGAGGGTGAAACTTCCATGACGGTTGAAATCCGGAGGGCTAGGGAGCTTCTTCAAACGGCTTTGGTGCAGCAGCAGGCTTATTCATATAGTCGTGACCGGATTCATGCGACCCCTCGTCCAAGCCGGAGCTACAGTAGGCACATTGACTCGCCAGCAGTCTCGAGTACCGAGCGGCGTCGTAACCAACCTCATGGTCATGACCCGGCGCGCCGGGAGGCCGAGCTGGCGGCTCAACTGGCGGCTCATCAGCACGCGCCGGTTTACCCAACGGCTTCAGTTGAGGCGGGTATAACTTCTAGAACTTTTGGTGTGCCGTGTCTAACGGTGGCTCTACGGAACGAGCGCTTGCCGAAGGACTTCAAAGGCCCTCGTAAGGTGCCAAATTACATGGCAGATCAGCCCCCTGAGGCCTGGGTTGAGAGTTATGAGATGGCTATGGAGATGCTGGATGTTAGCGAAGCTGCATACGCTAAGTATTTCACCATGATGCTGGAGGGGACGGCTCGTACTTGGTTGAAGGGGCTGCCGGCTAATTCCATCGGGTCATGGGCGGAGCTGAAGGATTCATCCAGAATTTCAAAGATACATGCAAGCAGCCCATGTCGATTGTGGATTTGGTTTCTTGTGTTCAAGCAGAGGGCGAGTCAACAACCAGCTGGGTACGCCGGGTCTCGACTATCATACATTCTTCAGAGAACATAAACGTCGGCTCAGCGATTCTGATGATGGAGAAAAATTGCCGTTTTACTCCACTCAAGCAGAAGCTTGGACGGCTCAAGCGTCATTGTGACGACATGGGTACTCTGATGGTGGCTCTTGTTAAGTATGCCGACTCTGATGGTACCAAGGACCCCGACTCTGAGGATGAAAGATCGGGAAAGGGAAAGAAGAGTAGCGGCATGAAGGGACAGCAGCACAATCCTACCAATCAGGGCGGCAACGGTAAGCGCAAGGCTGATGAATTTGTGGCTAACACCGGTGCGCGCAATTATAACCAGCGTCGCAAGGGGCAGCCGGTTCCAAGGACAGGATTTGATCTTGAGGGAATGTTAAATCAGCCGTGTCCGAAACACGGAACGGATCAGAAGCCGGCTACTCATTCGTGGAAAGATTACAACATAATGAGAAGCTTTAGGGAGTCCATCCAGTGCCAACATGGCCCGAATGGCGGATCAGGGTCCGGTCCTCATGGTCCGGGTCACGGAGGCGGCGGTTCAAGTTCTGGGTTTCAAGGCCATGGTAACCAAGGTGGTTACAATCAGTAGAGTAATCAGGGGAATCAACAACATCAGCAGTCTGGTTATCAGAGCAACCCGAAGCAGTTGAATAGTGGATAGTACCAC
>NW_025225576.1:21941-36564 GCF_018294505.1 Triticum aestivum
TGATGCGGCTTATGCTGAATCGGTTTGTGCAACGGAGGAGTTGAAATTTTACAAGGATAATGTTGACCCGGTAGACATGACGTCCTTGAAAAAGCCAACCACAGAGCATGATCCTTTGTTAAAGTTTAAATAGGCAGATGATACTAAATTGGTTGACTTCATCCCTGGCGACTCATCTAAACAGTTCAGCATCAGTGCTAATCTGGATCCGAAATAGGAAAGCGCGCTCATTGAGTTCATCCGTGAGAACCGGGACATCTTTGCATGGAAGCCTTCAGACATGCCGGGTGTACCAAGGGAACTCGCTGAGCACACTCTTAATATTGATCCGAAATTTAAGCCGGTCAAGCAATTTCTTCGCCGATTTAATGAGTAGAGGCGGAAGGCCATCGGTGAGGAAGTGGCCCGGCTCTTGGCGGCCGGGTTTATCATTGAAGTTTTCCATCCTGAGTGGTTGGCTAACCCGGTGCTGGTACTCAAGAAGAATGGCACTTGGTGGATGTGTGTGGATTACACGGACTTGAACAAGGCTTGTCCAGTTGATCCGTTTGCTCTCCCTCGTATTGATCAAATCATTGATGCTACGGCGGGTTGTGAGCGTTTGAGTTTTTTGGATGCTTATTCTGGTTATCATCAGATCAAGATGGCAGTTAAGGACCAGGAGAAGACAACTTTCATTACTCCATTTGGAGCCTTCTGCTATGTGTCTATGCCTTTCGGGCTCAAGAGTGCCCAGGCGACTTATTAGTGGTGTGTGCAAAATTGCCTTCACAGTCAGATTGGGCGCAATGTTCATGCTTATGTAGATGACATTGTGGTGAAGTCAAGAAAGAAGGAGACCCTGATTGATGATTTGAGGGAGACGTTTGACAATCTCCGGGTCTACAGGATGATGCTTAACCCGGCTAAGTGTGTCTTTGGTGTGCCAGCAGGCAAGCTCTTGGGTTTCCTGGTTTCTAATAGAGGCATTGAAGCTAACCCGGAGAAGATGAAAGCCATTACTTCATTGGCTAAGCCGGTGTGTGTTAATGATGTTCAGCGTCTGGCGGGTCGTATTGCGGCTCTGAGCCGGTTCATAAGCCGGCTGGGTGAGAAGGCTATTCCTCTTTATCAGATGATGAAGAAGACATATCACTTTGTTTGGAGTGATGCTGCTAATCAAGCGTTTGAGGGTCTGAAGAAACAGTTGGCTGAGCCGCCCGTGCTTGCTGCCCCTATTGATAAAGAGCCTCTGTTGTTATATGTGGCTTCTAATAGCCGGGCCGTCAGTGTAGCCATTATGGTGGAAATTAAAGAGGCAGGCAAGGAGTATCCGGTTCAATGGCCGGTTTATTACATCAGTGAGATGCTTACCTAGTCCAAACAGAGGTATCCACACTGGCAGAAGCTTGTGTATGGGGTTTTCATGGCAAGCCGGAAGCTTAAACAAAATTTTCAGGGTCATCCCATCACTGTGGTTAGTTCTGCTCCTTTAGGAGATATCATCCAAAACAGGGAAGCCACAGGCCGAGTTGCTAAATGGGCCATTGAGCTTGGTCCTCACAGTTTAAAATATGTGCCACGTACCGCCATCAAGTCTCAAGCGCTTGTGGATTTCATCAATGATTGGACAGAGTTACAGGCACCTGAGGAAAAGCTGGATAACACATATTGGACTATTCACTTTGATGGATCCAGACAATTGGAGGGCCGGGGGCTGGAGTTGTCTTGACTTCCCCACGAGGTGACAAATTTTCTTTTGTTCTCCGGCTAATGTTCCCCTGTACTAACAATGCAGCTGAGTATGAGGCCTTGCTCCATGGTCTTTGGATGGCTAAGGAGATGAACTTAAGCCGGGTGAGGTGCTTTGGCGATTCAGATCAGGTAGCTCAGCAAGTTTCTGGTACTTGGGATTCTAAAGATCCGCTCATGGTGGCTTATCGTCGGTAGGTTGATGCTATTGCGGGTCATTTCAAGGGTTATCAAGTTGAGCATATTGATCGCAGGAAGATCGAGGCGGATGATACTTTAAGCCGGCTAGGGTCTCAGCATAAGCCGGTGCCACCTAACACATTCCTGGACATTTTGCTTAACCCTTCTATCAAATTGCCTACAGAGGAAGATCTTGCTGTCCCTGACCCGGAAGCGCAGTTGGTGGCGGCTCTTCATGCTATTACCGATTGGACAGTTCCGTATTTGGCTTACATGACCCAGAGTGAGTTGCCGGAGGATGAAATCTTGGCCAGACAGATAACCCGGCGGTCTAAGTCAATGACAATTGTTAATGGGGAGCTGCACCATTGGAGTGTCACAGGGGCGTTTCAGCGTTGCATCTCTCCTGAAGAAGGCCGTGAAATTCTACGGGAGATTCATGAAGGAGATTGTGGTCATCATGCTGGCTCTAAATCTCTTGTAGCCAAGTCTTTTCGTCATGGGTTCTATTGGTTGACGGCTCACGCTGATGTTGAGGATTTGGTAAGCAGATGTGACGGCTGTCAGAAATTTTCACGACGAGCTCATGTGCTGGCTCAAGAATTGAGGATGATTCCAATTACTTGGCCATTTGCAACTTGGGGGCTTGATATGGTTGGGCCTTTCAAAAGGTCCAAGGATAAGAAGACCCACCTTTTGGTGGCGGTTGACAAGTTCACCAAGTGGGTTGAAGCAAAGCGAGTCAGTAAGTGTGATGCAGCAACGGCGGTTCAATTCATGAAGAAGGTGATCTTCCATTTTGGCTTTCCACATAGCATTACAACAGATAATGGCACTAATCTTTCTAAAGGTGCTATGAGAGAACTCTGTCAACAAGAGCATATCCTGCTTGACATTTCATCTGTGGCTCACCCTCAGTCCAATGGTCAGGCAGAACGAGCAAATCAAGAGATTTTGCAAGGTATTAAGCCCCGGCTTATGGTCCCTTTGCAAAGGACACTGGGTTGTTGGATGGAGGAGTTGCCTTTGGTGTTATGGAGCATCAACACGACCCCCAACAGATCTACGGGTTACACCCCCTTTTTCATGGTTTATGGAGCAGAGGCGGTTCTCCCTAGCGACATCCATCACGATTCACCCCGGGTGGCGGCTTACGTGGAAGCTGACAATGAAAAGGCACGTCAAGATGCACTTGCCTGTTGGATGAGGAGCGTGATCTCGCGGCGGCTCGTTCGGCGATTTATCAGCAAGACCTACGTTGTTACCATAGCCGCCAGGTCAAAACCAGAACATTTCAGGAAGGCGACTTAGTGCTCCGGGTCATCCAGGATCAAACAGACATGCATAAGCTCTCGCCGCCTTGGGAAGGACCTTTTGTGGTCAGCAAGAATCTGCATAACGGGTCATATTATCTTATCGACGTTCGAGAACACAAGGATTCACGTAAGTCGGAGGAGGAGACCCAACGGCCGTGGAATACTGCTCATCTTCGGCCCTACTATACTTGAGCCACCGGCTCCCATGATGTACATGGTTACATGATGTATATATGATAGATAGTTTAATAAATCCGGCATCCCTGATAATTCAGGGCCTCTATCGTTTCACTTCCTCGAAGTTGAGTCTTTCTCATCATCTTAGATATTCTTTTAAGAGGCTTGACGACCAAATTACATGGGCCAAAGAGAGTTGGATGCATGATAATCCACAATTATAGGGGATCAATTGTAGCCTCTTTCAATAAGTAAGAGTGTCGAACCCAACGAGGAGCTAAAGGTAGAACAAATATTCCCTCAAGTTCTATCGACCACCGATACAACTCTATGCACGCTTAACGTTCGCTTTACCTAGAACAAGTATGAAACTAGAAGTATTTTGTAGGTGTTTTTGGATAGGTTTGCAAGATAGTAAAGAGCACGCAAATAAAAAGTAGGGGCTGTTTAGATAAAGACACAACTACAATAGTTTTAGTGAAGAACTTTTTGTCACGAGAAAGTTATTTGTCCCTAGGCAATCGATAACTAGACCGGTAATCGTTATTGCAATTTTATATGAGGGAGAGGCATAAGCTAACATACTTTATCTACTTGGATCATATGCACTTATGATTGGAACTCTAGCAAGCGTCCGCAACTACTAAAGATCATTAAGGTAAAACCCAACCATAACATTAAAGTATCAAGTCCTCTTTATTCCCATACGCAAACAACCTACTTACTCGGGTATGTGCTTCTGTCACTCACGCCACCCACCATAAGAAAATCATGAACATATTGCAAACCCTACAGCGGGAATCCCTCACGCTTGCGCGACATGGAGAGCACCATAGGACAGCACCAATAATAAAACATGCAACTCAAACGATTCACGATCATCAATTAACCCATAGGACAAAACGGATCTACTCAAACATCATAGGATAGCCATACATCATTGGGAAATAATATATAGCGTTGAGCACCATGTTTAAGTAGAGATTACAACAGGTAAAAGAGGGGTTACACCGCTGCATAGAGGGGGGAAGAGTTGGTGATGATGGCGGTGAAGTTGTTGGTGAAGATTGCGGTGATGATGATGGTCCCCGGTGGCACTCCGGCGCCACCGGAAGCGAGGGGGAGAGAGCCCCCTCCTTCTTCTTCTTCCTTGACCTCCTCCCTAGATGGGAGAAGGGTTTCCCCTTTGGTTGGTCTCCATGGCGTGGGAGGGGCGAGAGCCCCTCCGAGATTGGATATGTCTCTCTGTTTCTGCGCTTTGGATTCCGCCCTTTCACCATTTCTTTTATAACCGGAGATCCGTAACTCCGATTGGGCTGAATTTTGGACACGATCTCTATCCGGAAATTAGCTTTCTTGCGGCGAAAGAAGGGCTCCAACCACTTTACGGGGTGGCCACGAGGGTCCAGGGCGCGCCTGACCCCCTGGGGCGCGCCCCCCTACCTCGTGCCCCCACGGGCATCGTATTGCGTTGATTCTTCTTCCCAAAAATCACAAATATTCCAAAAAAATCTCCGTCAGTTTTTATCCCGTTTGGACTCTGTTTGATATGGGTTTTCTATGAAACAAAAAACATGCAACAGACAGGAACTGGCACTGGGCACTGGATCAATAGTTTAGTCCCAAAAATAGTATAAAAAGTTGCTGAAAGTATATTAAAGTTGTATAATATTGGCATGGAACAATCAAAAATTATAGATATGACGGAGACGTATCAACATCCCCAAGCTTAATTCCTGCTCGTCCTCGAGTAGGTAAATGATAAAAAAGATAATTTTTGATGTGGAATGCTACCTAGCATAATCTTGATCACATAATCTAATCATGGCATGAATATTAAGACACGAGTGATTCAAAGCAATAGTCTATCATTTGACATTAAGACAATAATACTTCAAGCATACTAACCAAGAAATTATGTCTTATCAAAATAACATAGCCAAAGAAAGCTCATCCCTACAAAATCATATAGGCTGGCTATGCTCCATCTTCACCACACAAAGCATTCAAATCATGCACAACCCCGATGACAAGCCGAGCAATTGGTTCATACTTTTTAATGCGCTTCAACCTTTTCAACCCTCACACAATATATGAGGGCAAGCCATGGACATATCACTATGGGTGGAATAGAATATGATGATGGAGGTTTGTGTGAGAAGAGAAAAAAGGAGAAAGTCTCACATCGACGTGGCTAATAAACGGTCTATGGAGATGCCCATCAATTGATGTCAATGTGAGGAGTAGGGATTGCCTTGCAACAGATGCACTAAGAGCTATAAGTGTATGAAAGCTCAAACTGAAACTAAGTGGGTGTGCATCCAACTTGCTTGCTCATGAAGACCTAGGGCATTTGAGGAAGCCCATCATTGGAATATACAAGCCAAGTTCTATAATGAAAATTCCCACTAGTATATGAAAGTGATAACTCAAGAGACTCTCTATATGAAGAACATGGTGCTACTCTGAAGCACAAGTGTGGTAAAAGGATAATAACATTGCCCCTTCTATCTTTTTCTCTCATTTTTTTATTTTCTCTTTTTTTTGTTTTTTTGGGCCATCTCTTTTTTTGGCCTTTATCTTTTTTTATTTTTTATTTTTATTTTTATTTTTTTGTCCGGAGTCTCATCCCGACTTGTGGGGGAATCATAGTCTCCATCATCCTTTCCTCACAGGGACGATGCTCTAATAATGATGATCATCACACTTTTATTTACTTACAACTCAATATTACAACTCGATACTAGAACAAAAATATGACTCTATATGAATGCCTCCGGCGGTGTACCGGGATGTGCAATGATCTAGCGTAGCAATGACATCAAAAAATGGACAAGCCATGAAAACATCATGCTAGCTATCTTACGATCATGCAAAGCAATATGACAATAAATGCTCAAGTCATGTATATGAAGATGATGGAAGTTGCATGGCAATATATCTCGGAATGGCTATGGAAATGCCATGATAGGTAGGTATGGTGGCTGTTTTGAGGAAGATATAAGGAGGTTTATGTGTGATAGAGTGTATCGTATCACGGTGTTTGGATGCACCGGCGAAGTTTGCACCAACTCTCGAGGTGAGAAAGGGCAATGCATGGTACCGAAGAGGCTAGCAATGATGGAAGGGTGAGAGTGGGTATAATCCATGGACTTACATTAGTCATAAAGAACTCATAAACTTATTGCAAAAGTTTATTAGCCCTCGAAGAAAAGTACTACTACGCATGCCCCTAGGGGGATAGATTGGTAGGAAAAGACCATCGCTCGTCCCCGACCGCCACTCATAAGGAAGACAATCAATAAATACCTCATGCTCCAACTTCGTTACATAACGGTTCACCATACGTGCATGCTACCGGACTTGCAAACCTCAACACAAGTATTTCTCAATTTCACAATTACTCAACTAGCACGACTCTAATATCACCACCTTTATATCGCAAAACTATTGCAAGGAATCAAACATATCATATTCAGTGATCTACAAGTTTTATGTAGGATTTTATGACTAACCATGTGAATGACCAGTTCCTGTCATCTCTCTAAATAGATATAAGTGAAGCAAGAGAGTTTAATTATTTCTAAAAAAGATATGCCCACGCTCTAACAAATATTAGTGAAGCAAAAGAGCATTCTACAAATGGCGGTTTTCTATGTGAAGAGAAACAGGCAATCCAAACTTCAAATGATATAAGTGAAGCACATGAAGAATTCTATAAAGCCATACTCAAAAGATTTAATTGAAGTGCAATGAGCATTCTATAAATAAACCAAGGACTATCTCATACCAGCATGGTGCATAAAAGAAAAGTGAAAACTAAATGCAAAAGACGCTCCAAGATTTGCACATATCGCATGAACGAAACGAATCCGAAAACATACCGATACTTGTTGAAGAAACATGGGATGCCTTCCGGGGCATCCCCAAGCTTAGACGCTTGAGTCTCCTTGAATATTTACTTGGGGTACCTTGGGCATCCCCAAGCTTGAGCTCTTGCCTCTCCTCCTTTTCCTCATATCGAGACCTTCTCGATCATCGAACACTTCATCCACACAAAACTTCAACAGAAAACTCGGTAAGATCCGTTAGTATAATAAAGCAAATCACTACTCTAAGTACTTTTGCAAACCAATTCATATTTTGTTTTTGCATTGTAGCTACTGTAATATAACTTTTCCATGGCTTAATCCACTGATAGAAATTGATAGTTTCATCAAAACAAGCAAACTATGAATCAAAAACAGAATCTGTCTAAAACAGAACAGTCTGTAACAATCTGAACATTAACCATACTTCTGGTACTTCAAAAATTCTGCCAAAATTAGGAAAAATAAAAACATTGTATAGAAAGACAGTACAAAAAGTTTCAGAACCATTTGACGTTCCAGTAAAAAAATGAAAAATCGCGCACTACAGCCAAAGTTTCTGTCCTGCACCGTACAAACCAACAAGCATTGTAAACATCCTAAAGGCAAATCTTGGCACATTATTTTTACAATACAATGGAATTGTACAAGGGGATAATTATTTTTATTGAAAAGTTTCTATAATTAAGATTCACAAAGTTTCTGTGAGCATGAACAAAGTTCAAGGAGCTCTCCCACTTCAACAATGCTTGCCTTTCTCACTTTCACTTTCCTTTTTGAAAAGTTTTAGGTTCCCCTCTTTTTTTTTAAACTAAATGAAAGCACTCAACAGAAATAAATGACTCTCTAAAACTTACAGGTTGTCTCCCTGGCAGCGCTTTCTTTAAAGCCATTAAGCTAGGCATATAGTGCTCAAGTGGTGAATCCACCCGGATCCCAAGGTATATCAAAGCCAATTTTAATTAGCAATGATTTGGCATTTAGTAGTGAGCACAAAGCAACATATATCAAGCAATGACGAAGTCTAACCCTCTTCCTATGCATCAGCATGTCATAAAAGAACAATTCATGCACACAAAGTAAAGGCCAATGCATAGTATAAACAGTTTCTTGCAATTTTATCATGTGGGAAACATAGAGAGGTGGAGATATAGTTCCTCTCTCATAATATTTGCAAGTAGGAGCAGCAAGCACATGCATATTATATTCATCAAAATCATCATGTGCAACGGTAAAAGGCAACCCATCAATATAATCCTTAATAAGTGCAAACTTCTCCGATATAGTGTAGTTGGGATAGTTCAAAAAGATAATAGGACTATCATGCGTGGGTGCAATAGCAACAATTTCATGTTTAAGATAAGGAACTATAGCAAGTTCATCTCCATAAGCATAATTCATATTGGCATCTTGGCCACAAGCATAGCAAGCATCATCAAAAAGGGATATTTCAAGAGAATCAACGGGATCATAGCAGTCATCATAGCAATCATCCTTCGGTAAGCACAGATGGAAATTAAACAATGTATGAGTTGAAGAGTTACTCTCATTAGAAGGTGGGCACGGGTGATCAATCCGCTCTTCCTCCTTTTGTTCTTCGCTCTCCTCCTCATCTTTTTCATCCAATGAGCTCACAGTTTCATCAATTTCTTCTTCCATAGACTCCTGCAAAATATTAGTCTCTTCTTGGACAGCGGAGACTTTCTCAATAAATGCATCAATATCGGCATTGTATTCATAATTCTCATAGCAATATTTAAGGATAGCTAAATTTTTAGGTCTATAAACAGCATCATAAAGATTTTCACACTCTTTAAATACAGATTCAATTTCATAAGCACCCATAAAAGCAACAAATTCTTCTATTTGTTCCACATCATAGTAATCATATATACCTCTAGCATAAGAAGCCAAGGTTTCATTATCATTAAATTTGCATGAAAAGGGAAGGTGTGGAGACTTCATCCTAGAGCAACAAGTATAATCATATCTCAAGCATAGTTGCCTAGAATACCACTTCAGCATATAGATTTGATCCCATAATAGTTTCCCTTTTTGAGTCAAGCGATAATCCCTAAAGTATTCACGTTGATCCAACGTGTCTCCCATTACCAAATTGAATGGGGTTTTCTCAGGATTATCAAAGTAGTACGTAATATCTATCACATAACGAGCATCGAGGGTTTTAGGAGGTTCCCCATCTCCATGAGCAGCAAGTACACCTAATTTTTTTGGTATTTCGTGTTCCATATCCATAACTAAAGATAGAGAACAACTAAGAACAGCAAATAAAAATTACTTAGTGATAAAGCAAACAAGCACACACGAGAATATTCACCCCACGCTACGGCTCCCCGGCAACGGCGCTAGAAAAAGGTCTTGATAATCCACAAGTATAGGGGATCAATTGTAGCCTCTTTCGATAAGTAAGAGTGTCGAACCCAACGAGGAGCTAAAGGTAGAACAAATATTCCCTCAAGTTCTATCGACCACCGATACAACTCTACGCACGCTTAACGTTCGCTTTACCTAGAACAAGTATGAAACTAGAAGTATTTTGTAGGTGTTTTTGGATAGGTTTGCAAGATAGTAAAGAGCACGTAAATAAAAAGTAGGGGTTGTTTAGATAAAGACACAACTAAATTAGTTTTAGTAAAGAGCTTTTTTTCACGATAAAGTTATTTGTCCCTAGGCAATCGATAACTAGACCGGTAATCGTTATTGCAATTTTATATGAGGGAGAGGCATAAGCTAACATACTTTCTATACTTGGATCATATGCACTTATGATTGGAACTCTAGCAAGCATCCGCAACTACTAAAGATCATTAAGGTAAAACCCAACCATAGCATTAAAGTATCAAGTCCTCTTTATTCCCATACGCAAACAACCTACTTACTCGGGTATGTGCTTCTGTCACTCATGCCACCCACCATAAGTAAATCATGAACATATTGCAAACCCTACAGCAGGAATCCCTCACGCTTGCGCGACACGGGGAGCACCATAGGACAGCACCAATAATAAAACATGCAACTCAAAACCAATCACAATCATCAATTAACCCATAGGACAAAATGGATCTACTCAAACATCATAGGATAGCCATACATCATTGGGAAATAATATATAGCGTTGAGCACCATGTTTAAGTAGAGATTACAGCAGGTAAAAGAGGGGTTACACCGCTGCATAGAGGGGGGAAGAGTTGGTGATGATGGCAGTGAAGTTGTTGGTGAAGATTGCGGTGATGATGATGGCCCCCGGTGGCACTCCGACACCACCGGAAGCGAGGGGGAGAGAGCCCCCTCCTTCTTCTTCTTCCTTGACCTCCTCCCTAGATGGGAGAAGGGTTTCCCCTCTGGTCCTTGGTCTCCATGGTGTGGGAGGGGCGAGAGCCCCTCCGAGATTGGATATGTCTCTCTCTGTTTCTGCGCTCTGGATTCTGCCCTTTCATCGTTTCTTTTATAACCGGAGATCCGTAACTCCGATTGGGCTGAATTTTGGATACGATCTCTATCTGGAAATTAGCTTTCTTCTGGCGAAAGAAGGGCTCCAACCGCCTTACGGGGTGGCCACGAGGGTCCAGGGCGCGCCGGACCCCCTGGGGCGCGCCCCTGCCTCATGGCCCCCTCGGGCATCGTATTGCGTTGATTCTTCTTCCCAAAAATCACAAATATTCCAAAAAAATCTCCATCAGTTTTTATCCCGTTTGGACTCCATTTGATATGGGTTTTCTACGAAACAAAAAACATGCAATAGACAGGAACTGGCACTGGATCAATAGGTTAGTCCCAAAAATAGTATCAAAAGTTGCCAAAAGTATATGAAAGTTGTAGAATATTGGCATGGAACAATGAAAAATTATAGATACGACAGAGACGTATCAATGCACAGCACAGCTCAAACATAGGTCCCTAGTAAAGCGCGATTCGTCAGTGTGTCACTTGGGGGCTTCCTGATCGTATTCGAATCATAGCTGTCGGTACCCTCTTGACCGGCTCAACGCCACACTTGTCAGTATGTCACTTGGGGGCTTCCTGTTCAAACATAGGCGTATTCGACCAAAGAGAACATAGCATTACTACCCTCTTGACTAGGTTTGTCCAAACATTGGCGTATTCGACCAAAGAGGACATAACCTTTCCGGGTCATCCTACCTGTAGCCAGCTGCTTCAACTCCATCGGGTAATCCCGATTGACCCGTCGAACTCTTAAACGACCAATCTTACGGCGTATTCGACCAATATCTAAGCTCATTAAGGTTCAAACGGCGGCTTGTCATGCAAGAGCATGGTTTGCAGATTGTGAGGATAGATCCAGGCTTCATAAGCCGCCTTCCTTGAAACTTGGATAAATCGGCCCGTGACGCTGTTACTCTGGCCCCGCGTACTCCTGATAAGTCTTTGAGCAAGACCAGACTTTATCTAGGGTTCAAATGTCGATTGGGCACACTGTGAGTCAAGATCACGGAACGCACGAACAATCCAGTGGCACAGGCTAGTTTCATTGAATAAGACACTTTGGCTTGGCAGCCCACAAAAGCCTCGAATTTCTTTTGATTTTTCATTCGAAGATTTCTTCTTTGACTTCTGGTCTTTTTTACAAGTCGGGCCCAGCTGCCCCACTTACGGCTCATATTTGAAGCATCTTTTGGGTCTCTATAACCCGCCAAAATGGCAGACTCTAAGTCGCCAGAGTATCATACTCTTATGTTTACAATTACGGCTCTACCGCTCTCACTGCATAAGGTTGCTCAACCGGCAGTCTAGGCGTACAGCCACAGGTATGATATTTTATGTTAAACATTACGGTCAGACTAGCCCTGGTTATGGACTATTTGTCCCCAGCGGCTTCAATTGGGTATTATGACCCGCCTGGCGGTAAGCCGCCAGGGAGCTTGTATTTTCTTTGTGTGCAGGATATTAATCGACCAGATCTGCATAAATCAAAGGCTATCATACCCATAAAGGTTTTTTAAACCGGCGGATCAGCAGTATTGCGCAAAAACAGAAACGTGCACGATGGTACGGCAGGCCCAAGTTTTTTACTACCCTATTACATGACTCCACGAGTCAAATAAGATCAAGTGTTTTGAAGGATTAATATATAAACCGCCTGGCGGTTTATTCTTCTTTGCTTCACTGATTGGAGGCTTCCGGATCATCCTTCTCCGGTTCTTCGTCCTTCTCCGCCGTCTGAAAATCAGGTGATGACCAATCGATGCCAGATAAAGCTTGAAATTCAGCTTCATCATCTATAAGATCAGACGGTTCAACTTCAGGGGCAAAAGTATGCTTACGGATTGGAGGGATCAAATCCATCACTCTGTAAGCCGGTGTAGGCATCTTCTGATTTTGCTTGTCATAAGCCGGATGGTACTTTGAAATGTCTAAATCATTGGCAATCTGGGTGGCCATTGGACGAATTTCCTTCACATAGGCTGCAAAGTCATTTTGGTCAAAAGGAGTACCATCCTCTTTTAAGCTTGGGTATCCAGTGGCTACATCAGCCGACTCTAATTTCGGTACCCATGCTTTTGCCCGGCTCAAAGCTGTCACAGCGCCGACTCTTGCAGATGATCGCTTCATCTCATCGAACCTGGCAGGCATCACAGAGAGCTTTTTAAGACATCTATCAAAAGCTTAGGAGCTTGATTAGTTGGAGAAATTTTGGCCAGGGCATGCTGAGTTCCAGTGTACAGTTGTTCAACAAGTGTATAGACAGCTTTCTGCTTCACAAGCATGTCTTGATTGAGGTTGCTGCTCCTGGGACCTGGATATATGACAGATTGGTTAATGGTGGGTTATATGATCACAACAAAAATCCACTTTTGATAATTATCAAGGCGAATCACCAAAGATAGCAGAAACCATTTGAGATACACGGCGTTTTAAGCCGGTGAGCTCAGTGGTGACCTCATGAAGAGCCGCCTTTGGTTTCTCAGCCCGCTGCATTAAAGCAGTCTTTTCTTCAGCCCAAGTCTTCTTCTCTGCCTCAAAACTAGTCTTCAGCTTTTCCGACTCAGCCACGCTAAACTGGAACTTTGACTCAGCTTTTCGGGTCTCAGTTTCCTGAGTCCCCAGCCGGGTCTTTGCGTCGTTTAATTGAGACCCCAGTTCAGCAATAGCAGCCTGTATGAAGTACAGAATTATCAACATTTATATCAAGGTTACAAGAATATAAGTCCCAAGTCTTTTGCAAGCAACAACACCTGACACTTGGGGGCTAATGTCAGTGAAAGAAAATTTTCAAGGAAAATGGCTCTTATAACTAAAGTCCCAACCACTTTGCAAGCAAGACTACTTGGCACTTGGGGGCTAATGCGTATCGCTTGTATTTTCTTCATAATGAGCCGGATGTGCTGTAAACAGACCCAACCGACTCATGGGGGCTATGCAGACTAAGCTCTCTTTTCTTACACAATGATAAATAGGACCGGCTCATTCATGCTGATTAAACCGGCCCTTGGGGACTACGGATGCAAAGCTTAAACTGCTTAAACATCCGATTTATATTTAAACCGGACTTGGAGGGATTCTAGGACAGAAGTTTATAGATTCTTCTAAGTCTACAGCCTATTCAATCTTATCATAACCAGTAGACTTGGGGGCTGGCAGGATATACATAAATTATTCAAAGCTGGAAGTTATACCTCATATTTTTGGTGCATTGTTTCACCATGTCAACTTCAAGATTGCGGCTGGAGTGTACTTGGCTGACGTAACCAGAGAGGATCTCACTGCTGCTCAGTTGCGTATAATGGGAGACGTCAAACTTCATCTTCTGCCTCTCAATAACCTCTTGCTTGGCAGTATGCTTAGCTAAGGCTATTGGATTTCCCGGCTCTACACAGCCGGTGCCAGTAATCAACACGTCATCATTATGAGTCTCCGACGGCTTAAGTGAGCTGGATGGTGCAGGATTTGAAGGATTAATAGTAGTGTCATCAACACAGAGATCCGGAATCTCAGGCAGAGCGTCAGTGATAGTTTCCTCTGGCTGTTTGTCAGAAGCTTCAAGAGCAGAGATTTGCTGCTCCGACTCAGCAACTTCAGGTGCCTCAGTTGGCTTGGTCACCTTTGCCTTTTTGTTAGGCTTTGCTTGTCCCCTGCATGGATTATGGCAAATCAGTATAGTTATCAGAATATAAAGAGGTGCAGAGTAAGAAGTGATTATCATTACCCAGGGGCAGTCTTGAAAGCCGGCAACTCGGTTTGCGATGAGTCACCAGAGGAAGAACGAGCAAGTTCCTGATAAATGATCATCAACAGAGTTAAGTGATGGATAAATAAGACCCGCCAACAGGTCAAAGAAGTAAGTTAACAAGAACCTCGTTTTGCCATTTT
>NW_025225576.1:36782-37570 GCF_018294505.1 Triticum aestivum
GAGGAGCAGGAGTGTTTGGTAAGCCGGAGGACAATTCTTCACCTCCACTGGTCCGGGTCTGACGTCGGTTCTCATGTTGCTGTTGCTTCAAAAGAAAGTGAGGATCTAAATAAGCCAAGGGGTGTGAAAACCTTACTTTCCGGGTTACTTGTCGAAGTTTCTGTCTTGGCAAAGAGTCTGAGCCGGAGGAAATTATAGTTACCTCTTCTTCAGCTGCTTGGCTGGCTCCCGTGTCATCCTGGTAATAGTCAGAGTCAATAAGATGATTGAAAAACGAGCCAAGAGAATCAATGGCTACCTCCGACTCAGAGGTGTCGTCCAGATTCAGCAGTTCAGAGGCACTGGGTTTCTTTTTCTTCTTGGTGGTCTTCTTGGCGGTTTTCTTGGTGGCTTTCTTGGCAGCCCTGGCCTTCTTAGCAGCCTCATGATCATACTCCGTCTTCCAAAAATCAGATTTAGCCTGTAAAGGTCATCAAAAGTTGAGTTAATAAGGTATTGGAATAATGAGGTAAAAGTAAGAAAGTTTAGAGACTCACATCTGGTGGCGGGTTAAGTTTGCAGAAAGGAGCCAGGCCTACTTTAGTGCAATCTTCTGGATCTTCATTCAAAAGGGACTTAACCATCTCATCTATTGCTGCGTTAGTTAATGGTGCAGAGCTGTGGCGCAGTGGATCCTTTACACCACCAGTGTAAGTGCACACTAAGCCGGTGTGGCGACTGAAGGGAATGATCTGCCAAGAAGCCCAACACCTGACTAAATCAACGCCAGTTAGCCCATTTCCTAGCAG
>NW_025225576.1:38720-65014 GCF_018294505.1 Triticum aestivum
CCTCGTGGCCAGGGTGTGGGCCCCCTCTGGTATTTTCTTCGCTCAGTATTTTTTATTATTTCCAAAAATAACTTCCGTGGAGTTTCAGGACTTTTGGAGTTGTGCAGAATAGGTCTATAATATTTGCTCCTTTTCCAGCCCAGAATTCCAGCTGCCGGCATTCTCCCTCTTTATGTAAACCTTGTAAAATATGAGAGAATAGGCATAAGTATTGTGACATAATGTGTAATAATAGCCCATAATGCAATAAATATCGATATAAAAGCATGATGCAAAATGGAATTATTAACTCCCCCAAGCTTAGACCTCGCCTGTCCTCAAGCGGAAGCCGATAACGATAAATATGTCCACATGTTTAGAGGTAGAGGTGTCGATAAAATAAAATACGGACATGAGGGCATCATGATCATTCTTATAACAGAAACATAAATAGATATTGTCATATGATTTCTTATGCTCAAGTAATAATCTAGTCACAATGTCAAGTATGAATCAGAAACTTCATTGAGAACTAACAAACTATAATCTCAGTCATTGAGGCAATTGCAATTTATCATAACATCAGAAAGAGTCAATATAAGAGCTTTTCAGCAAGTCCACATACTCAACTATCATTTAGTCTTTCACAATTGCTAACACTCACGCAATACTTATGGGTATGGAGTTTTAATCGAACACAGCGAAAGATAGGGGCTTAAAGTTTCGCCTCCCAACCTTTTACCTCAACGGTAATGTCAACAATAATAGTTCATGCTAACTTACATCCAATTGGATATATATATCAGGATCTTTCCAATACAATGTGCTTGCATAAGGTAAAAGTAAAAGATAGGCCCTTCGCAGAGGGAAGCAGAGGTTGTCATGCGCTTTTATGGTTGGATGCACGAAATCTTAATGCAAAAGAACGTCACTTTATATTGCCACTTGTGATATGGACCTTTATTATGCAGTCCGTCGCTTTTATTTCTTCCACATCACAAGATCGTATAAATCTTATTTTCTCCATACTAATAAATCATACATATTTAGAGAGAAATTTTTATTGCTTGCACCTATGACAACTTACTTGAAGGACCTTACTCAATCCATTGGTAGATATGGTGGACTCTCATGGCAAAACTGGGCTTAAGGGTATTTGGAAGCACAAGTAGTATCTCTACTTGGTGCAAAGAATTTGGCTAGCATGAGGGAGAAAGGCAAGCTCAACATGTTGGATGATCCATGACAATATACTTTATTTTAGATATAAGAAAATATAACCCGTTACGTTGTCTTCCTTGTCCAACATCAACTCTTTAGCATGTCATACTTTAATGAGTGCTCACAATCATAAAAGATGTCCAAGATAGTATATTTATATGTGAAACCTCTCTTTCTTTATTACTTCCTATTAATTGCAACGATGACCAAAACTATGTTTGTCAACTCTCAACAACTTTTAATCATCATACTCTTTATATGTGAAGTCATTACTCTCCATAAGATCAATATGATCTCTTTGTTTCTTTTTATTCTTTCTTTTTCTTTTATTCCCTCAAGAGCATAGCAAGATAATCAAGCCCTTGACTCAACACTAATCTTTATTATATAGCTCACGGACTCGATTACATAGAGGGATCATAAAGCAAAACTCAAAACTCGAACCTAAATCATACTAAAAATTTATGCTACTAGATCAAGATATTACCAAAAGGATCGAACTAAGAAAAATGGTAAAGATAGGAGTGTGATGGTGATACGATACCGGGGCACCTCCCCCAAGCATGGCAGTTGCCAAGGGGAGTGCCCATACCCATGTGATTATATCTCCTTTGCTGTTGAAGAAGATGGTGGAGTTGTTGATGATGTGGGCTTATCGTCCATCTTCCAAGGCATAGGCTCACCATCATAGAAGGATGATCGAGTCTCCGGGATCCTCAAATCTGCAGCCAAACTCATCCTCTTGAATCTATATTCATACTCACAGTTTTGGTTTTGCAGGTCATAGATTTGGGCTTGGAGATGCTCAATCTTCTCGTGATGCTTGAAGATGGTTTCCCCAATGTTATTGGCATCCAGCTTGTGGTTGTTGGTGAACTCCGCGATCATCATGTGGTTGGCGTTGAGTCCACGTTCCACCATCCCCTGGCACTTGAAAACTTGTTGTTCCATTGCTTCGAGCCTCGTCTCCACGCTTCCGGTCCTCCTTGGTCCCTCAACATCGCGGATGTGCAGCAACCCATCACGCATCTCAATGGTTTGAGGGTGTTGCAGCACCTCCGCGAGGTAGGGTTTGATGACCTTCACGAAGAACTTGTCCTTCCGGGCGCTTGGAGACGTCATGGTGATCTAGATCTGTCAGAAAAACAGCTCGAAACGAAAATAGAGGATATTTGCGTGATACGGTGGTCAAAACCTTCGGGAGATTATATAGTGAATTTTTACCGACCAAAAGAAGTATCGTGCAAGAAAACGGAGTCCGGAGAGCACACGAGGTGCCCACGAGGCAGGGGGCGCGCCCAGGGGGTAGGGCGCGCCTCCCACCCTCGTGGAAGCCTCGTGTCCTTCCCGGACTGCTTCTTATTTTCTTACTTTCTTAAATATTCCAAAACGGAGAAAAATTGCCATTAGAACTGTTTTGGAGTCGGTTTACTTACCGTACCACGTACCTATTCCTTTTCGGAGTCTGAAACGTTCTGGAAAGTGTCTCTTATGTATTCCTCCGGGGTTATGGTTTCAATAATATTGGTTTCAACATTTATGGGATTACCTGAGATATAATGTTTGATTCTTTGACCGTTCACCACCTTTGGATTTGTGCCTTCGAAGTTGTTGATTTTTATAGCACCGGAACGGTAGACCTCCTCGATAACGTAAGGGCCTTCCCATTTAGAGAGAAGTTTTCCTGCAAAAAATCTTAAACGAGAGTTGTATAGCAACACATAATCACCTATATTAAACTCACACTTTTGTATCCTTTTGTCATGCCATCTTTTAACTTTTTCTTTAAACAACTTGGCATTCTCATAGGCCTGGGTTCACCATTCATCAAGTGAGCTAATGTCAAATAACCTCTTCTCCCCGGCAAGTTTGAAATCATAATTGAGCTCTTTAATGGCCCAATATGCCTTATGTTCTAATTCGAGAGGTAAGTGACATGCTTTTCCATAAACCATTTTATACGGAGACATACCCATAGGATTTTTATATGCAGTTCTATAGGCCCATAATGCATCATCAAGTTTCTTGGACCAATTCTTTCTAGATCTATTAACAGTCTTTTGCAAAATTAATTTGAGCTCTCTGTTACTCAATTCTACTTGACCACTAGACTGTGGGTGATAAGGAGATGCAATTCTATGATTAACATCATACCTAGCAAGCATTTTATGAAAAGCACCATGAATAAAATATGAACCACCATCAGTCATTAAATATCTAGGGACTCCAAACCTCAGAAAATAATTTCTTTAAGCATCTTAATAGAGGTGTTATGATCAGCACTACTAGTTGGAATAGCTTCTACCCACTTAGTAACGTAATCAACGGCAACTAAAATATGTGTATACCCATTAGAGGAAGAAAATGGTCCCATATAATCAAAGCCCCAAACATCGAATGGTTCGATAACAAGTGAATAATTCATAGGCATTTCCTAACGTCTACTAATATTACCAATTCTTTGACATTCATCACAAGATTAAAAAAACTTACGAGCATCCTTGAAGAGAGTAGGCCAATAAAAACCGGATTGTAATACCTTATGTGTAGTTCTATCTCCAGCGTGGTGTCCTCCATAAGCCCCGGAGTGACACTTGCATAGGATCTGTTCCTGTTCATGCTCAGGTACACAACATCTAATAACACCATCTACCCCTTCTTTATAAAGATGTGGGTCATCCCAAAAGTAATGTCTCAAATCATATAAAACCTTTTTCTTTTGCTGGTATGTGAAACTAGGTGGCATAAATTTAGCAACAATGTAATTAGCATAATCAGCATACCATGGAGCAGTACGAGAAGTATTTATGACAGCTAATTGTTCATCAGGAAAGCTATCATCAATAGGTAGTGGGTCATCAAGAACATTCTCTAACCTAGACAAGTTGTCTGCAATGGGGTTCTCAGCTCCCTTTCTATCAATAATATGCAAATCAAATTCTTGTAGCAAGAGAACCCATCTAATAAGTCTAGGCTTAGCATCTTTATTTTCCATAAGGTATTTAATAGCAGCATGATCAGTGTGAATAGTTACTTTAGAATCAACAATATAAGGTCTGAACTTATCACAAGCAAAAACAACTGCTAAGAATTCCTTTTCAGTAGTAGCATAATTTCTCTAGGCATTGTCTAGAGTTTTACTAGCATATTGAATAACATTTAGTTTCTTATCAACCCTTTGCCCTAGTACAACGCCTACATCATAATCACTAGCATCACACATAATTTCAAAGGGTAAATTCCAGTCGGGTGGCTGAACAATAGGTGCAGAAATCAATGCTTTCTTAAGTATTTCAAATGCTTCTACACAATCATCATCAAAAACAAAAGGGATATCTTTTTGTAATAGATTAGTCAGAGGCCGAGAACTTTTTGAGAAGTCCTTAATGAACCGCCTATAAAAACCAGCATGACCAAGGAAACTTCTTATACCTTTGATGTCCTTAGGACACGACATCTTTTCAATAGCATCAACTTTAGCTTTATCAACTTCAATACCTCTTTCATAAATTTTATGTCCCAAGACAATGCCTTCATTAACCATAAATTGGCATTTCCCCCAATTCAAGACAAGGTTAGTTTCTTCACATCTCTGCAAAACTCGATCAAGGTTGCTCAAGCAATCATCAAAAGAGGATCCATAAACGGAGAAATCGTCCATGAAAACCTCACAAATCTTTTCACAAAAATCATAGAATATAGCCATCATGCATCTTTGAAAGGTAGCAGGTGCATTACATAAACCAAAAGGCATACGTCTATAAGCAGAAGTACCGAAAGGGCAAGTAAAAGTGGTCTTTGCTTGATGATCAGCTGACACAGGTATTTGAGAGAAACCAGAATAACCATCTAGAAAGCAAAAATGTGTGTGTTTGGATAATCTTTCTAGCATTTGATCAATGAATGGCAAGGGGTAATGATCATTTTTAGTAGCTTTATTTAATTTGCGGAAATCAATTACCATCCTATCACCTGTAATAATTCTTTGCGGAATCAATTCATCTTTATCATTAGGAACGACAGTAATACCTCCCTTCTTAGGGA
The DNA here is from genome assembly GCF_018294505.1 of Triticum aestivum. Lineage (NCBI taxonomy): Eukaryota > Viridiplantae > Streptophyta > Magnoliopsida > Poales > Poaceae > Triticum > Triticum aestivum. Next base: position 43,965 of record NW_025225576.1, read on the forward strand.
CACAATGGACAGGACTTACCCACTGACTATCAACTACGGGATAAATTATACCTGCCTCAAGGAGCTTTAATATTTCCTTTCTCACCACTTCTTTCATCTTAGGATTTAGCCATCGTTGGTGGTCAATAACTAGTTTGGCATCTTTCTCCAAATTTATTTTGTGTTGACATAGAGTGGGACTAATGCCCTTAAGATCATCAAGAGTACATCCAATAGCAGCACGGTGCTTCTTCAGAGTTTTCAATAATTTCTCTTCCTCATGCTCTGAAAGGTTAGCACTAATAATAACAGGTATATCTTTTTTTTCATCAAGATAAGCATATTTAAGAGTATCAGGCAATGGTTTAAGCTCAAACACGGGATCAAGCTTGGGTGGAGGAGGATCCCCTAGGATTTCAACAAACAAATTGTGTTTCAGAATAGGTCCCTGTTTTAAAGAATACTTCATCTATTTCCCTTCTTTCATTGATAAACATATCATTTTCATGGTCTAGCAAATATTGTTCTAAAGGTTCATTAGGAGGCACGACAATAGAAGCAAGACCAATAATTTCATCCTTACTAGGCAATTCTTCATCACAGGGTTGTCTACGAAATTTAGAAAAATTAAACTCATGAGACATATCATCCAAACCAATAGTAACAACATCCTTTTCGCAGTCTATCCTAGCATTAACAGTATTCAAGAAGGGTCTACCAAATATAATGGGACAAAAGCTATCTTGTGGGGAACCAAGAACAAGAAAATCAGCAGGATATTTAGCTTTCCCACACAAGACTTCAACATCTCTAACAATCCCAATTGGTGAAATAGTATCTCTATTGGCAAGCTTAATGGTGACATCAATTTCTTCTATCTCAATAGGTGCAATATCATGCATAATTTCTTGATATAAAGAAATAGGTATTGCACTAGCACTAACACCCATATCACACAAGCCATGATAAAAATGATCTCCTATTTTAACAGAAATAACAGGCATGCCTACCGCAGGTCTATGTTTATCTTTAGCACCAGGCTTAGCAATTCTAGCAGTTTCCTCACAGAAATAAATAACATGCCCATCGATATTATCAGCCAAGAGATCTTTAACAATAGCAATATTAGGTTCAACTTTAACTTGCTCAGGAGGTGTATAAGTTCTAATATTACTTTTACGAACCATAGTTGAAGCTTTAGCATGATCCTTTATTCTAATAGGAAAAGGTGGTTTCTCAACATAAGCAGTAGGGACAATAGGATCATTATAAGTGATAGTCTTTTCTTCAACTTTAATAGGTTCAACTACTTTTACTTCTATGGGAGGGTGATATTTAAACCACTTCTCCTTAGGGAGATCAACATGAGTAGCAAAGGATTCACAAAAAGAAGCTACTATCTCAGAGTCAAGTCCATATTTAGTGCTAAATTTACGGAAAACATCGGTATCCATAAAAGACTTAACACAATCAAACGTAGGTGTTATACCTGACTCCTTACCTTCGTCGAGGTCCCAATCTTCAGAGTTGCATTTAATTCTTTCCAATAAATCCCATTTGAATTCAATAGTCTTCATCATAAAAGAACCAGTACAAGAAGTATCGAGCATGGAGCGATTGTTGTCAGAAAGCCGAGCATAAATTTTTTGAATAATCATTTCTCTTGAGAGCTCATGATTGGGGCATTAATATAACATTGACTTAAGCCTCCCCCAAGCTTGAGCGATGCTTTCTCCTTCGCGAGGCCAAAAATTATATATATAGTTATGATCACGATGAACAAGATGCATATGATAAAACTTCTGATGAAATTCCAATTTCAATCGCTTGTAGTCCCATGATTCCATATCATCACATAGCCTATACCATGTCAATGCATCTCCCTTCAAAGATAAAGGGAAGACCTTCTTTTTGATAACATCATCGGGCATACCTGCAAGCTTAAATAATCCACAAACTTCATCCACATAGATTAAGTGTAAATCGGGATGCAATGTTCCATCTCCTGCAAAAGGATTAGCTAGAAGTTTCTCTATCATACCCGAAGGAATTTCAAAGTAAACATTTTCAATAGGTTCAGTAGGTTGAGGAGCAACTATTTGCTCTACCGATCGGGGTGAAGATACCCCGAACAAGCCCCTCAAAGGATTACTTTCCATAGTAACAAGTGATAGTAAATTTCAGCACACTATATAAATTTTTCCTTACCAAATTCCACCTACCAAAGGCGTTTCACTCCCCGGCAACGGCGCCAGAAAAGAGTCTTGATGACCCACAAGTATAGGGGATCTATCGTAGTCCTTTCGATAAGTAAGAGTGTCGAACCCAACGAGGAGCAGAAGGAAATGATAAGCGGTTTTCAGCAAGGTATTCTCTGCAAGCACTAGAATTATCGGTAAAATATAGTTTTGTGATAAGGTAATTTGTAACGGGCAGCAAGTAAGAAGTGTAAATAAAGTGCAGCAAGATGGCCCAATCCTTTTTGTAGCAAAGGACAAGCCTGGACAAACTCTTATATAGAGAAAAGCGCTGCCGAGGACACATGGGAATTATCGTCAAGCTAGTTTTCATCACGTTCATATGATTCGCATTCGGTACTTTGATAATTTGATATGTGGGTGGACCGGTGCTTTGGTGCTGTCCTTACTTGGACAAGCATCCCACTTATGATTAACTCCTATTGCAAGCATCCGCAACTACAAAAGAAGTATTAAGGTAAACCTAACCATAGCATGAAACATATGGATCCAAATCAGCCCCTTACGAAGCAACGCATAAACTAGGGTTTAAGCTTCTGTCACTCTAGCAACCCATCATCTACTTATTACTTCCCAGTGCCTTCCTCTAGGACCAAACAATGGTGAAGTGTCATGTAGTCGATGTTCACATGACACCACTAGAGGAGAGACAACATACATCTCATCAAAATATCGAACGAATACCAAATTCACATAACTACTAATAGCAAGACTTCTCCCATGTCCTCAGGAACAAACGTAACTACTCACAAATCATATTCATGTTCATAATCAGAGGGGTATTAATATGCATAATGGATCTGAACATATAATCTTCCACCAAATAAACCAACTAGCATCAACTACAAGGAGTAATCAATACTACTAGCAACCTACAGGTACCAATCTGAGGCTTTGGGACAAAGATTGGATACAAGAGATGAACTAGGGTTTGAGAGGAGATGGTGCTGGTGAAGATGTTGATGGAGATTGGCCCCCTCCCGATGAGAGGATCGTTGGTGATGACGATGGCGATGATTTCCCCCTCCTGGAGGGAAGTGTCCCCGGCAGAACATCTCTGCCGGAGCCCTAGATTGGTTCCGCCAAGGTTCCGCCTCGTGGCGGTGGAGTTTCGTCCCGTAAGCTTGCTTATGATTTTTTCTCGGACGAAAGACTTCATATAGCAGAAGATGGGCACCCGAGGCCTGCCAGGGGGCCCACGAGGCAGGGGGCGCGCCCAGGGGGTAGGGCGTGCCCCTACCCTCGTGGCCAGGGTGTGGGCCCCCTCTGGTATTTTCTTCGCTCAGTATTTTTTATTATTTCCAAAGATAACTTCTGTGGAGTTTCAGGACTTTTGGAGTTGTGCAGAATAGGTCTCTAATATTTGCTCCTTTTCCAGCCCAGAATTCCAGCTGCCGGCATTCTCCCTCTTTATGTAAACCTTGTAAAATATGAGAGAATAGGCATAAGTATTGTGACATAACGTGTAATAACAGCCCATAATGCAATAAATATCGATATAAAAGCATGATGCAAAATGGACGTATCAAACACCGATGAACACTGAAATCCTAATGACAGATCTATGGCAAAGAAAAGGAGGACTTACTGATGCAGATGAAACAGCGGAGAGGCGCCACTGTGTTTTCTGATCCATTCAGGGTGATGCAGCGGCCAGAGTTGACGAATGGGACGAAGGTCGACGGTGGCGGAGCTCGTGCGGGCTGGTGCGTCGTGAGGAAGAAGAATAAGGCGAGAAGGAAAAGGGGGGGAATGAAAGGAGAGTCCATGGTCTTATTTATAGGGCTGGAAGGACAAACGACAGGCGCGAGAATTGAGGAGGCAGAAAAATGGATAAGCGACGGCGTGGGTGCCTCGATTTTCGGAGGGACAGTAAAGAAAGAGATTTATTAAGATTTGGGTCCCGTGAAGCATTAATTGCAGGTGACGTCACGGCGGGTTACCACAATTTCCGGAGATGATGTCATGGCGGGTTACAATATTTCACAGTAAGACGAAGAAGGATTTTTCTAAGTGTTGAAGATTGACATGAACAAGTTCAAATCAACCTGGGGCCTAATGTTGGGGATATGACTATTAGATATGACCCGCCCAGGAGGAGCCGGGTCATCCCTATGGCGGTTCATCTCAATGAAGCCCAAGAGTATATTAAGATGGCGGTTCATAGACAGGCTTGTTAGAGGGCCCACACTCGAAGGCGGCTTAAGGCCCAAGAGTATAAACCGCCATGTATATGTAAACTTGCATTGTAAGGCACGTAAGATAAGTCACCGAGCCGGACACGTTATATGAGCCGGCCGGGACTCTGTAGGCCGCAGGGCGTCAACCCGTGTATATAAGGGTCGACCCGGCAGCGGCTTAGGGCAAGAAACAACAAGTCAAGAGCCAGGCAAAGCGTATTCGCTCCCTGGTCAACGAAACCCTAGCAATACCACCTCAAACTGGATTAGGCCTTTACCTTCACCGCAAGGGGCCGAACCAGTATAAACTCCTCGCGTCCTTTATCCCGTTTAAGCCCTTTAAGCTAACCTCGTCGCAATGGCTCCGCAACGAAGTCCTTCCATGAGGACATCTGCCGTGACACTTCCACGACACACCCCAAAGCACAACAGACAATCTCTTAGTTGTGTGCGGTGCCCCCTCCATAGTTTAACACCTCGGTCATATCGTCGTAGTGCTTAGATGAAGCCCTGCGCTAGTAACTTCATCATCACCGTCGCCACACCGTCGTGATGACGGAACTCTCCCTCGTCCTCAACTGGATCAAGAGCTCGAGGGACGTCATCGTGCTGAACACGGAGGTGCCGTACGTTTGGTACTTGGATCGATTGGTTCATGAAGACGTTCAACTACATCAACCGCGTTACTAAACGCTTCCGCTTTCGGTCTACGTGGGTACATGGACACACTCTTCCGTCTCGTTGTTATGCATCTCCTAGATAGATCTTGCATGATCGTAGGAATATTTTTGAAATACTGTGTTCCCCAACATGCACTACATTAATCCGAGATTAATTGACACATTCCGGACCGGCAAAAATAAGCTTCGGCTCAGCTCATTCCCGCAATCCACGGCACGCGCGCGTTGTGACGAGCCGAGGCGGGCGGCGGTGGAGTAGCTCGTGTGTATAGCTGAAAGCACAAGTGCTCCCTGGGTGATTTTGGTAATTAATGTCAACATATCTCTTGTTTGACTAATACTTCTACCTAGTGTATTTCGGATGAGTTCAACAGTGGAGTGGTGTGGAAAAGAGGATGTGGAACCCCTTCAAGATGCTAAGGATAGAAGATTGGCAAAAGCTTAAAAGCTCAAGACTCTACATTTTCATTTTAGTGATCCAAGATCACATTGAGTCCATAGGGAAGCCAATACTATTAAAGGGGATGAGGTGTTGCTTAATGGCTTTCTTGCTCAAAGTGCTTAGTGATATGCTCCAAAGCCCTCAACCACTTTCTCATATCCACATATGTCCCAAACCAAAAGTCAAACTCGGCCCAACCGATTTGATCTATCCGGCGCCACCGAGTTCACTTGACATAGCCACTGCCAGAAACCCTAATCAGTTCGGTCTCACCGATGGGATCTCGGTCTCACCGAGATGGGCTTGCAAACTCTCTCTTGCCTGTTGCAATTATCTCAGTCCGACCGAGATAAGCAATCGGTCCCACCGAGTTTGCCTGACCAACTCTCTGTTTAGCTTATTACCAAAATCGGTCCCATCGAGTTTGTGTAATCGGTCAAATCGAGTTGAGGTTTTACCATAACCCTAGCACATCGGTCCTACCGAGTTGATCATATCGGTCCCACCGAAAAGCCTAACATTCACATTTTGAACTAAATTGGTCTGACCGAGTTTCATGATTCGGTCCCACCGAGTTTGGTAAATTGTGTGTAACGGCTAGATTTTGTATGGAGGCTATATATACCCCTCCACCCACTCTTCATTCGTGGAGAGAGCCATCAGGACGTCCCTACACTTCCAGCATACATTTTCTGAGAAAGAACCACCTACTCATGTGTTGAGACCAAGATATTCCATTCCAACCACAAGAATCTTGATCTCTAGCCTTCCCCAAGTTGCTTTCCACCCAAATCATCTTTCCACCAAATCCAAATCTATGTGAGAGAGTTGAGTGTTGGGGAGACTATCATTTGAAGCACAAGAGCAAGGAGTTCATCATCAACACACCATCTATTACCTTTTGGAGAGTGGTGTCTCCTAGATTGGTTAGGTGTCACTTGGGAGCCTCCATCAAGATTGTGGAGCTGAACCAAGGAGTTTGTACGGGCAAGGAGATCGCCTACTTCGTGATGATCTACCCTAGTGAGGCAAGTCCTTCGTGGGCGATGGCCATGGTGGGATAGACAAGGTTGCTTCTTTGTGGACCCTTCGTGGGTGGAGGCCTCCGTGGACTCGCTTAGCCGTTACCCTTCGTGGGTTGAAGTCTCCATCAACGTGGATGTACGATAGCACCACCTATCGGAACCACGGAAAAAATCTTCGTGTCTCCAATTGCGTTTGCATACTCCAATCCCATCCCTTTACATTCTTGCAACTTGCATGCTTTACTTTCCGCTGCTCATGCTTGCTTGAAATGTATTGTGAATGTTTAAACTTGTGCTAAAACTCCACCTTAACTTGAAGAAATTAAAAACTACTACTTTTCTTTGTTGAGGGTCTAATCACCCCCCTCTAGACACCTCTTCTCGATCCATTCAATTGGTATCAGAGCATTGGTCTCCATTGCTTTGGTTTAATCACCGTTGTAGGAAGATGGATGAGTCTACGTTGGGGAGTCTTAGACATAGAGGCCTATACTTGATGGAGAGTTCTTTCATGAGTGGAAAAATGAGATGCTTGTGATTTTCAATGAATATCATTTGAACAAGTACATTACTAGCCGTTTTGCACGCCATGTTGATCCTTTGCATCCCACCCTTGATGAGTCTATTGACATGATCCGCAACCTTAGAACTGTTAATCTTATCACTAGAGGTTTGCCTAGAAACTTGATTGGTTGCTTGCCTACTCTTGATTGTGCCTACACTATATGGAGATTTCTCAAGGAACGATGTCCAAACTATTCCTTGCAAAACTTAGATGAAAATCTTCATAAGTCTATTTCCTTGAGTAAGATGAATTCCAATGATCCTAAGTTTGGTGATTGTCTATTTGAGCTTACTAATCTTATGTGTGCCAAAGGGGATGTTGGAATCATTAGAAATATCATCTTCGAAGCCATTAGAATTCATAAAGATGAATATTGCGATGATCATTTATCTAATGAATCACTCTCTCTAGGTCCATTACAAGACGATGTTGAACATGGATACTATGATGAGGATGATAGTGACTTTGATATCGATGAGTCTATGAGACACTTTGGTCTTATGGCTAATCTTCGTGGATACATGGCTGGAGGAAAGGAATGGGTCCTTGATAGTGGATGTACCGATCACATGACTGGAGATAAGGATATGTTTCATGAGCTTGCTGAAAACGACGGCCCTCGAAAGTACGTCACCTTTGGTGATAACTCAAAGGGTAAGGTGGTTGGCCTTGGTAAGGTGGCCATCTCACATGATAGCTCCATACAAAATGTTATCCTCGTTGAATCTCTTGGCTACAATTTACTTTCCGTATCTAGACTTCACGACTTTGGCTTCAATGTCCTATTTACTGAAGTAGATGGCCTAGTGTTTCGTAGAGATAATCATAATATGGTCTTTACCGGTATTTGTAGTGGTGATCTTTACATTGTTGACTTCACTAAAAAGGCTCAACCTAGAACTTTCTTAATTGCAAAATCCTCTAAAGGTTGGTTGTGGCATAGAAGGTTAGGTCATGTGGGCATGCGAAATCTTGATAAGCTTATTAAAGGTGAATCATATCCTTGGAGTGAAAGATGTTATATTTGACAAGGATAGATTGTGTAGTGCCTGTCAAGCAGGAAAACAAGTTGGAGGAAGCCACCCCGTGAAGAACATCATGACCACGAGAAGACCGCTCGAGCTACTTCAAATGGATCTTTTTGGTCCCAATGCCTACAAAAGTCTCAGTGGAAACTCATTTGGTCTAGTTATAGTTGATGATTTTTCAAGATTTACATGGGTGTTCTTTCTTGATGATAAATCGAAGGTCCAAAAGATCTTCAAGAACTTCGCTACGAAGGCCCAAAATCAATTTGAAGTGAAGATCAAGAAGGTTCGCAGCGACAACGGAACGGAGTTCAAGAACGCAAATGTGGATACCTTTCTTGACGAAGAAGGGATTTCACATGAGTTCTCGCATACACGCCTCAACAAAATGGAGTTGTTGAGAGGAAGACCAGACTCTTATTGAGATGGCGAGAATGATGCTTGATGAGTACAAGACGCCAAAACACTTTTGGGCGGAAGCGGTTGAGACAACTTGTCATGCAACAAATCGCTTGTATCTTCACAAGCTACTCGGCAAGATGGCATACGAGCTTCTCACCGGTAACAAAGCCCAAGTTGGATACTTTCGAGTATTTGGCTCAAAGTGCTATATTCTTGATAAGCATCATCATTCTAAATTTGCTCCTAAATCTCATGAGGGTTTCCTACTTGGTTGTGGCTCAAACTCTCACACTTACGGTGTCTACAACAATTTCACCCGAAAGGTTGAAGAGATGGTAGATGTAAAGTTTGCTGAATCTAACGGCTCGCAAGTAGAGCAATTGCCAATTGATGTAGGAGACAAAGACCCCTCAGAAGAAATCCAAGACTTGCCTATTGGCAGGATTCGTCCAACGGAGGTGAAGGAGAGTACCTCGTCCGTCCAAGTGGAAGCTTCCACCTCACGGCAAGGTGAACCAAGAGTTAACATGGAAGCATCCACAAGTGGGACACACCAAGATGAAGAGAACGAGGAAGTACACCAAGATGAACATCATCAACCTCCTTCTCCACCTAGACAAGAGAACGACAACATCAATAATGAAGAAGGCCAAGAAGAAGAACAAGATGATGAAGAAGATGTTCCACCCTGACCCAAGAAAAATCTCTCACAAGTTAGAGCAAGAGTCTCAAGAGACCATCCCGTCGAACAAATCTTTCAATGATATCCAAACCGGGAGAATCACTCGCTCTAAAACTCGTTTGGCTAATTTTTGTGAGCATTATTCATTCATCTCTAGCATTGAACCTATGAAGGTTGAAGAAGCATTGGAAGATCCGGATTGGATAAATGCCATACATGAAGAGCTACACAACTTTGAGAGAAACCAAGTGACATTGGTCGAGAAGCCCGACAACAACCACAACATCATTGGTACCAAATGAGTGTTTGTCAACAAGCAAGACGAAGATGGACAAGTCATTCGCAACAAAGCATGTCTCGTCGCCCAAGGCTACACTCAAGTCTAAGATGTGGACTACGGTGAGACATACGCCCCCATTTCTAGACTTGAGTCCATCCGCATCTTACTTGCCTATGCTAATCACCATGATATTACTTTGTACCAAATGGACATTAAAAGTGCTTTCCTAAATGGTGAACTGAGGAGGAAGTTTATATCAAACAACCTCCCGGCTTTGTCAATCCTAATAAACCCGACCATGTTTACAAACTTCACAAAGCTCTTCATGGTCTTAGACAAGCTCCTAGAGCGTGGTATAAATGCTTGATCAAGTTCCTTATTAAAAAGGCTTTGAGATTGGAAAGATAGATTCCACTCTTTTTACTAAAAGGGTTAATGGTGAATTATTTGTGTGCCAAATTTATGTTGATGATATCATATTTGGTTCGACTAACCCTCATTTTAGTGAAAAGTTTGGGAAGCTAATGTCAAAGAAGTTTGAGATGTCTATGATGTGTGAACTCAAGTTCTTTCTTGGTTTGCAAATCAAGCAAACTAAGGAGGGCACCTTTGTTTCTCAAACAAAGTACACCAGGACTTATTTAAGAAGTTCAACATGCAAGAAAGCAAAGGTATGAAAACACCCATGCCTACTAGTGGACATCTTGACTTGACCAAGGATGGCAAATTGGTTGACCAAAAGGTTTACCGCTCTATGATTGGTTCATTGTTATATCTATGTGCCTCCCGTCCCGATATCATGCTAAGTGTGTGCATGTGTGCACGATATCAAGCGGCACCTAAAGAATGTCATCTTAAGGTTGTGAAAAGGATAGTGAGATACTTAATTCACACACCAAATTTTGACATTTGGTATCCAAAGAGGTCTTCTTTTGATCTTGTTGGCTACTCTGATTCGGACTATCCCGGTGACAAGGTTGATAGAAAGTCCACTTCGGGTACTTGTCAATTTGTTGGTAGATCCCTTGTGTCTTGGTCCTCCAAGAAACAAAACTCGGTATCCTTATCCACCGCCGAAGTGGAATACATTGCCGCCGGTTCATGTTGTGCTCAATTACTTTGGATGACCCAAACTCTTAAAGATTATGGGATCTATGTGAAACATGTTCCATTGCTTTGTGACAATGAAAGTGCTATTAAGATTGCTCACAATCCCGTGCAACATTCTCGAACTAAGCACATTGAAGTTCGTCATCATTTCATTCGAGATCATGTTGCTAAAGGGGACATTGATCTTAAGCATGTTCGTATTGATAAGCAATTGGCGGATATATTCACCAAACCTCTTGATGTGAAAGTATTTTGCCGTTTGAGAGGAGAATTGAACATCATTGATGCTTCAAACTTGGAGTAGATACTCCACTTGGATACATGCAAGGCATGAGCCTTTGACTAACCCTTGATATTTCTCTTATGATGATGATCATATGTCTTGGATATATTTGCACCCTTGCATGCTATCTAACCCTTGTAGGTACTTGAATGAATATAAATCCATGAGATTGCAAATCACTCACATCTTGAGCAATCTCTACATCACCAAGTCTCTACATTACGGTGGTTGAAGACAAGGAAGCATGAAACCCTTCAACATATCCTTTGACAATTTCATTTGATATCAAATTTTCTTGATTGTCATTTTGGATACACAAGTGCTCTTCCTTGCAAAACTAACCCATGTAGGTAGATGAACTCAAACTACAAGTGGTGCTCCCAACTCTTGATGTGCTACATCAATCTTGAGCATCCCACACAAGTTCAACTATATGATCAAGTTCAACACCACCACCCAAGGTATGTTATTCCATATTAGAGAAGCTTTACCCCAAGTCATGGGTCAAGGCATCTCAACAAGATGTGAATACATCAAAATGGTTAAACGAAAAATGGTAACCCCATTTTGAGCTTAAACGATGAGTATGACCTACGACCAAGTGTTCTCACTTGACTCCTCAGTAAATATACTCTAACATAGGTGACTTTGTCGCCAACCAATTCTAGATGAAGTTCTCTAGTGTTTGTCTGTGATGTTTGCATTTGTCTCTTGCATATTTGTTCCCCTTCTTTATTAAAAAAAAACTTCATCTAGATTTCTTTTACTTTTCTCTGTTATGTTCTGCATTCCCTTCATCAAATTCATTGCAAATCCTTCAGTTAATTCCTTGCAAATCTTTGTGAGATCTTATTTGCCTAGTGAGATGAGGTGACAAATGTTCTCTCTGTGTTGAACTCGGACACACCGGGTTGCCACTTTCGGTCAAACCGAACCATTTCAGTTCCACCGAAGAAAACAACTCGGTTTAACCGATTTCAACGCCGAGAAGATACTTTGTCATTTGCATCCTGCATATTTGTTCCAGCTCCACTCAATGATTCTTGTCCTCTACCTGCATCACATTCTATATGCTGCTTTGTTATGTGACTCAAGGACCAAACCTATTCGACTCACACTCCAGAAGATCCCTTCATGGAAATGATGTAAAAGGGGGAGAGAGAGATCACATCAAAGCTTAATCACATCAAAGGGGGAGAGTGCTTAATCACATCAAAGAGCCCCTGATGCTTGGTATTCAAGAGGAGAGAAGTCACATGTATTTAAGAGGGGAAAGACATGTTAGATTGTGTTATGATTATGGTGCTCTGATTTGTTTTGCTCTGATTTTCTTTTCCCTATATTCTCCCGGTATCTAATATGAGATTCAGGGGGAGAAAGACGTCTAAGGGAAGGAAATCTTTGAATTCATTGCATATCTTTACCTTTGGGGACATGTCTATATCCAATAGAGTACCTAGTACTCACTCTCTACATGTCATCCCAATCTTGGTACTCTTGTGGTTTGATGTTGTTGCTCTATCTAGTAGATGTATCTATGTTATCTAACCTTGTTTACTCTGTTTAATCACTTCCAAAGCCAGCTCAAGACCACAAGGTAAGTATATGCATCACACTCATGTGCATGATGATCTCTTCCTGATGTACATATTGTTTGCAAGAAGGACTCATGAACATGAAGGTACATTTCCTATATTCACATCATTTTCTTAGATGCATATAGCCAAGATACATGTAACTCATTGCTTGCTCTGTCATGTTTATGCATTCACATGCTCTTATATTCTATATTTACATGATTGCATACATGTAGGGAGATCCTATGCATGTTACATGTCTTCCCAAAGCTTTACTTGCTATTCTTTATATCTTTATCTAAAGCTTTGATGTATGTTGTCATGAATTACCAAAAAGGGGGAGATTGAAAGCACAAGTGCTCCCTGGGTGATTTTGGTAATTAATGTCAAGATATCTCTTGTTGGACTAATACTTCTACCTAGTGTATTTCATATGAGTTCAACAGTGGAGTGGCGTGGACAAGAGGATGTGGAACCCCTTCAAGATGCTAAGGACAGAAGATTGGCAAAAGCTTAAAAGCTCAAGACTCTACCTTTTCATTTTAGTAATCCAAGATCACATTGAGTCCATAGGGAAGCCAATACTATTAAAAGGGGATGAGGTGTTGCTTAATGGCTTGCTTGCTCAAAGTGCTTAGTGATATGCTCCAAAGCCTTCAACCACTTTCTCATATCCACATATGTCCCAAACCAAAAGTCAAACTCGGCCCCACCAATTTGATCTATCTGGCACCACCGAGTTCATTTGACATTGTCGGCGTCCTGGGAACGGGGGTCCCCAGACTTGCCTACCTGTGGCCCACGGCGTGGCTCCAGCAGCGGCCCTGTACGGCCCATCTTCATGAACAAACGCTCAAGACCCTCGCGAGGGGCCAAGCCTCGCGAGGCGGACAACGCAAGACCTCCTCAGGGGCGGCCTCGCCAGGCTGGCTCGCAAGGGGCGGAGAGATCAAGGCAAGGGGCACCTCGCAAGGTTCATGTGATGCAAGCCATGATGACCAAGGCCAGGCAGGCGCCAGCACGCGCAGTGTACTCATTTCCTCTTTGGTGCTAAAGAGGCAGGCGTAGGCGAGGAGTCCCGAGGCATCAGGAAAAGGTTTCCATATCGGTGCAACAAGACCAAGACCAGCAGGACGGAGGTCACCGTTGAGCCCAGGACGGCGTCACCACCAGAGCCTTTGGCAGGCGAAGACCACCTTTAGTCAAGATAACTTGTACTAGCTGCCCCCCTTCAAATTGTCCGTTGTGGGATCCCTTCCCGCCTAACATTTGGGAAGAGGACCAGGGCCTCTATAAATAGGACTAGCCACCACAGTAGGGGGCAACTCATCTTGGATCAGATCCATTCCATTCTCACACACACAAGCTCATCGAAGCACGAGAACACCTCTCCTCAGGAGGCTGTTCTTCCCTTGTACTTGTTCATCCTCAGCCCAAGAGGTAATCCACCACACCACACTGGAGTAGGGTATTACACCACATCGGTGGCCCAAACCAGTATAAACTCTTGTGCCCCTTGTTCTTCGAGTTCGACGTGCTGAGACTTGGGATTGTGGTGAGTGGCTGAGCTAGGGAAGGGAGAGATCTTTATGTGCACCCCAGTGTTCGACCCTTGAGGGTTTTGCCGGAACCCGAAATCCGACATTTGGCGCGCCAGGTAGGGGTGCGCTGAAGCTTTCCTTTCATCGATCCATGCCCCACTGCTCCATCGCACCCATGGCAGATGCACGTCGAGCCTGCACCGAGCGTCGGGCCGCCCTCGCCGCCCGTGTCGCTCAGACGGCCCCTGTCGGCGGGCCTCCCCGTAGTTCTCCATCACCCGCTGCCAACGCCGCCACCGGCCCGACGGGAAACGAGCAGCAAGCATCTTCGTTGCACCCCTCGGTGCGGCGAGACGGCCGCACCGCCACCCCGTTGCTGACTCCGGCCGGCTCATCGTTCCACGCTCGTCGCGCGCCCACGGACGCACAGGCCGCACTGCTCATGCCACGCGAGCTCCTGCGCTACCGCCCAGTCGACGACCTCTACGAGGACTGTTTGGACCGCATCGCCGAGCTCGTCAGCGCCGCTAGGGGCTCGCCAGTCCCATCTCTCTCGATGCCTCGCCCTCCTCCAGCCGCGGGTGATGTAGCCCACGGGGCGCCTCCGCCTCCTCCACACCAAGACGGTGCCCTGGCGCCAAGGCGCGCGGCCCCCCGGCGCGACCCACCGCGCCGGGCGCCCGCACGAGAAGAAGGAAGCTGCCAAGAGGTTCCCCGGCTGCAAGAAAACGCTCCTGCGCTCCCGGCGCCACCATGACAAGACCGCGTGCCGCCCGCGGTGGCGGTGCGCGGACATCAAGGGCAGGCTCCGCCTCTGCAAAGGGCCCCGATGGCCACAGCCGGCTGCCACGCCTTCACTCCAGAGCTGCGTAGCGTAGTCTGGCCGGGCAAGTTCAAGCCAGACCTGCCTCCTCGCTACGGCGGCACCCCCGACCCAGTGGAGTTCTTGCAGCTCTACGAGCTGAGCATCGAGGCGGCCAACGGCGACGAGAATGTCATGGCGAATTGGTTCCCCATGGCTCTCAAGGATGGTGCTCGCTCATGGCTCCTGAACCTGCCCCGGGGTCGATCTCCTCCTGGGGTGAGATGCGCGACCGTTTTGTTGCCAACTTCTAGGGCACTCGCGACCGCCCTCCGGCCGCGGGTGACCTGCGCCGCATCAAGCAACAGCCAGGAGAGACCTTGCAGAAGTACATCCAGCGCTTCAACAACGTTCGCCTCAGGATCCCCAAGTGACGGACGAGGCCATCTGTCGGTGTCAAAACCGGCGGATCTCGGGTAGGGGGTCCTGAACTGTGCGTCTAAGGCGGATGGTAATAGGAGGTGCGGGACACAATGTTTACCCAGGTTCGGGCCCTCTCGATGGAGATAATACCCTACTTCCTGCTTGATTGATCTTGATGATATGAGTATTACAAGAGTTGATCTACCACGAGATCGTAGAGGCTAAACCCTAGAAGCTAGCCTATGATTAAGATTGTTGTTGTCCTACGGACTAAACCCTCCGGTTTATATAGACACCGAAGGGTCTAGGGTTACACAGAGTCGGTTACAAGGGAGGAGATCTACATATCCGATTTGCCAAGCTTGCCTTCCATGCAAAGGAGAGTCCCATCCGGACACGGGACGAAGTCTTCAATCTTGTATCTTCATAGTCCAACAGTCCAGCCAAAGTATATAGTCCGGCAGTCCGAGGACCCCCTAATCAAGGACTCCCTCATTAGCCCCTGAACCAGGCTTCAATGACGATGACTCCGGCGCGCAGATCGTCTTCGGCATTGCAAGGCGGGTTCCTCCTCCGAATACTCCATAGATGATTTTGAACACAAGGATCGTGTCCGGCTCTGCAATACAAATTCCACATCCCACCGTAGAGAGTATAATATTTCCACAAATCTAATCTGCTAACAATTTCTCACAACGTGACATCCTGCCGCAGCCCGGTTATTACGAACCGTTTTTCCCAGCCTGCCACTGCACGTGTTGCGAGGCAGTTTTCTTGGCACGTCTTGTCAAAGCAGAGATCGTGTCCCCTTATCACGGGATTCTCATCAATACGGGTGTGGGTAAGCCAATCGCGCCTGCTGATATGACTCCTCGGTTTTAGGCAAGTTCCAAACGGTCACGCGGAGGACGCTTGATATTCATCCTCTTTATAAAGGGGCCAAGGCCTGTCCTTTTCTTCTCGTGCTCGATCCTTCCCTTCCCCCACCTTGAATTCCAACACCCAAGGCTCCGGCTAAGTGCTTCAGACCTTCAATCATGTCCGGATCCAACCTTCAAGGCCGGTGGATAGCCTCCTCTGTCACAGAGGAGGACATCAAGAAGCTAAGAGAAGCCAGGAATCTGACCACCGAAATCTCGCACAGGCTGCCTGCTCAAGGGCAGGTCATCCCCACTTCCGAACCCAACGAGAGTGTCGTATTTGTTTCCCACTTCCTCCGAGGGCTAGGCTTTAGTCTTGATCCCTTTGTTAGAGGGCTTATGTTCTATTACGGGCTCAATTTCCATGATCTAGCTCCAGATTCCATCCTTCACATCTCGTCGTTTATCGTCGTGTGTGAGGCCTTCCTCCGCATCACCCCACACTTCGGCTTATGGCTCAAGACCTTCAATGTGAAGCCGAAGATGATCGATGGGCGACACGCAGAATGCGGAGGTGCCATAATAAGCAAAGGCGCCGATGCTCCATGGCGAAAGGGTTCCTTCCCGGAGATGTCCGACTTATGGCAGCGGGAGTGGTTTTACATCACAGCTCCCCGAAGTACTAAGTGGGTAGCTGCCTCCGCCTTCCGTTCGGCCCCCCGCCACAACTGGCGTCATGGGTCAACAAGGGGCTGGACTGGGGGCCAGTTAATGACGTGCCGACATTGCAGAGTCACATCCGAGATCTCCTCAAGAGAGATGTCAACCTTGTCAAGGTAATGCAAGTCATGCTAGTTCGTCGGGTCCTGCCATGTCAACATCGACCTCTCCGTATGTGGGAGTTCAACCCGGAAGGACCGCGAACTATTCAGCAATTCTTCGGCGTGACGCTCAAAGGGACGTATGGGTTGTCCTTCGGATCACGAATAAAGTGTCTGGACACCACCGAGGATGCGGGTCTAAACTGCAATCGTCCAAATACCCACGTAAGTAATTCTACGGCCGAACACGATGTCTTTTCATTTATCACAACATCATTCTGAAAAATCGCTCTTTGACCAGGACTGGATAAAAAAGGCGAAGATGATCTGGTTTTCGGCCCCCCTTCCTGAAGGCTCACTGGATCCTGTACTAGCCAGGATGCTTGAGCATGCACCTTATCAAGTGCCATCAGAGGAAGATGAAGGGAGGAATAAAGAAGCCGAAAGCGGGCCTCACGCATTACGCATCCAAACTGGGGGAATTAGTGTCTCCGCGAAGGAGGATAACCGGGGAGAAGAATCTGAAATTCCCTCTCCCCAAGGAAGGAAAAGGACCGCCTCTAAAGACTTGGAAAGAAGGGTTTCCAAATGAGGGAAGAAACCGTCGCCAGGGGGCCCTGCCCCGGAGGGCATCCTTACCGCACAGTGCCGCAAGGGGATCAGCCCTCCACCGAGCTGTAAGTGAACAAGAGTACTTTTGGTAAATATATCCTGCTTGATCTCTGAGGATAATAACCGAGACGTATGTCTTGCAGTTCGGATTGTAGCCCTTCTCGACAGAGTTCGTCTTTGGGGGATCTTCTTCCGGAGATGATGGAGAGCAAAACGCCTCCCCCTGTCTCCCCGTCTCATGAGGCGGACGACCCTGAGGTGTCGTCACGGAGGATTTCTCCTGATCCGCCAAGGCCGGAAGGTAACCCTTCGGCCACCCGAAGTCTGGAGTATTCGGCTCCTAAGGAGAGCAACAGAAAGTGTCCGGGACTGTCCGGTGCACGA
Organism: Triticum aestivum; assembly: GCF_018294505.1. Classification (NCBI taxonomy): domain Eukaryota; kingdom Viridiplantae; phylum Streptophyta; class Magnoliopsida; order Poales; family Poaceae; genus Triticum; species Triticum aestivum. The sequence continues at coordinate 61,899 of NW_025225576.1, forward strand.
CCGGACGCACTGATGAGTCTTCTGGAGCAAGCGGCTATCTGAGAGGCGCATCGTACTTTGATGGGTACGGTGGTTGAGAGGATTTCATCCGCCAAAAGTGGGTTGCATGAAGCTTTTATGAGCCTGCTAAGAGGCTTTCAGGTACGCAAAGTAATATATATATATATATATATATATATTTTGACGGTACCGCACACGCTAGGTGTGCCCTATGCAGATAGTAGCCCCTGAGACTCTGGTTGCTGTCCAAAGGCGGCAAACAGAGGATCATAGTCCCAGGTAATGATCATGCTGCTTTCATGTGCAGGAGGCTGAGGGTCCGGTGGCTGGCCGGACTGGTGAGTTTGCTGAACTGAGGCGGCAACTTGATGCGGCAGATGCCGACATCGTGCTTGTAAACAAGCGGCTTGACGAGGCACAGGGTATGTATTCTCCGGTGGTCAACAGATATTAAGAGGAGCATGATGCTAGTATTTGTAATATGCTGTGACTGCAGATGGAGTTGCCGCCGTGGAGACCCTTCGGGCGGAGCTTGCCCGAGCCAAGGAACAAGCCAGGAGAAGCGATGCGGTCGCCCTTAAGGCGGCCGAAGAGTTAAGAGCCGAACAAGCTGCTCATCGCCAGAGCGAAGATAAAATAGCCAAGATGGCTGTTGAGCTGAAGGATGCCGCCGACCGGTATGAGATTTTTGAAAAGGAAAGCCAAGCGAAAGCGGCGGACCTGAAGAAAACCATGGTAGCAGCCAAGGAAACCCGCTCTAAAATCAGAGCGGCGAAGGAGGAGCTTCGCCAAGATGGAGATATCACAGCTGGGAAGCCCTTTTTGTTGCAGACGAAGTTTGGAGATCCGAAGTATGCCCCTCTGGATCAATATTGGAGTGCTGCGGACGCGTACTTGGACTTGGCAACGAGTGCTGCTGATGCGACTGAGATTTTCAGAGATCAAAAAGATCACGAAGTGGAAAAGTTGTTCTGGTCGCAGTTCAGTGCTCCAACGCGTCCGCTGCTATTAAATGAACAAATGGCCGAGTGGGCTGAACTCCATAGATTGTCCGGACTTGCCATGAGGTCTGTCGTGGATCATCTTTGGCCGGAAGGACCAAGGCCGAATAGTTATTTTGGTTTAGTGCAACGATTCCTTGGTGCTGTGCCGCATATCAACGCTGTAAAGAGGTCTGCGTGCACAGAGGGTGCGCGGATGGCTCTTGCCCGTGTTCAGACATACTGGGCAGAGATGGAGTCCACCGCTATTGCAACCCAGGATCCGGCAGTAGGCCAGGTCTCGGCGGAGCACTATTTTGAAGAGGTCCTAGAAGGTGCTCGTTTAGTAGAGGCTCAGTGCTCGAAGAGTATCATGTTCGAGTGACATGTATGCCAATTGTAAAAACAATGCTATTTGGATTATAAAGGCTGTGTTTATACTTTTTCCTGAAAGTATTATGATGCCTCCTGTGCGGCCATTTATGTATGTATATTACCTGAAAGTTTGCAGTCGTCGGCTTCAGCCCCCACGCATATAATGCGGGGGTGTTCGCAAAAGCGCGTATTCACACTTGATCCAACGTCTTGGTCCATTAAGGAGGTGATGGCGCGGCGAACAAGGCAATCGGACTATATAGCTTTAACACTTTCACTTAGCCGTAGGAGTTTGACGGTGGGGCTACTATATAACCCCTGGTACTTCCGCGCTCATCCGAATACGGGGCGCGTACATACATGACCGGGAAACCGACCCATCGTTAATGCGGAGGAATCGCGAAGATTCCACTGAGTCATCGAGTGGTTGACCAGTCTCGCGCTTTATCATGACACTCAGTTTTCGGCTTTCTCTACTGAGGTGCTCGTCTAGATGAACCAGGGCACAATCGCAGTAGTTCTCCTGATGCCACCTTAGCCGATAGAGCGGAACGTAAGGTAGCAAAACACGGGAGCCGGCAAACCCAACTATTGACCAAAGACATGATTCGGAGCTGATGCATATAAGGCCAAACTCGCGACGCCGAACACTCCCTAAGGTATTTAGTCTTTAACATATACTGGGCTGAGTAACGCCCTTGATAATGAACCCTAAATTTCTAGGTACGTGCATTAGTTTGAAGTGGCGAAATGCCAATAACGCCAGGATCCCTCTCGGTTGCGTTGAGTATCCGGAGGGTGTACAACAACAAGAGACAGTAAGAAAGGTTTACACATGGTCTTAATCTAAAAAGAAACCTTTGAGCGGGGCCCTACTGCACGTCTGCGCCTGTGTCTCCATTGTGCCGTATCCTGGAAGGGTGTAGCACGATGATCATCTGTAAAAGAAAAAACCCAGGTGAAAGTCTTCGTGCGAAAAATTGATTATTCGTAATGAACCATTAAAATTCAATCTAAATAAGGTCAAGCTGAACTGTAGTCCTTTTTACATGCGGGAAGCCCCTAGCACCACCTATAGGGGTATATCCATGGACCAAATCTCAGATTTATCTGAGCAGTTACAGCTAGTGGTGTGCCGGACTCCTCTAGCCGTGTCCGCGGTCTTGAGACCGATCATTTATTCTGGTTGGAGTGTCGTTTAGTGTTCGGCTGCTAGAGACGCCACACATTCTTCCACACATAAGGAACACTATGTGTTTCCGCTAACTGTGATGATGCCACGTGAACCGGGCATCTTAAGCTTAAGATAGGCATAATGTGGTACTGCATTAAAACGAGCGAAGGCCGTTCTCCCGAGTAGTGCGTGATAGCCGCTTCGGAATGGAGCGATGTCGAAGGTTAACTTTTCGCTTCGGAAGTTATCGGGAGAACCGAATACAACCTCTAGTACTAGGGAGCCCGCACAGTGGGCCTCTAAGCCTGATATTACTCCTTTAAAGGTAGGATTGCTTTGGCTGATTCTTGTCGGGTCTATCCCCATTTTGCGGACGGTGTCCTGATATATCGGATTAAGACTACTGCCGCCGTCCATAAGGACTCGGGTGAGATGGTATCCGTCAATTATTGGGTCTAGCACCAAGGCAGCCGATCCTCCGTGACGGATACTAGTCGGGTGATCCCTGCGATCAAAAGTGATCGGGCAGGCCGACCAAGGGTTGAACTTGGGGGTGACGGGCTCTATGGTGCATACGTCTCGGAGTG